>NW_027468620.1:33241641-33311641 GCF_046254945.1 Alosa pseudoharengus | reverse complement strand
CTCAGACCCTCTCACATCTAAAGACAAGTAGTAGAGTTTTAAGTCACAGACTATGATTTTGCAATGACTAGGGATCTTGCAGGGTCACTATTTACAAGACTGCAACACGATTCCTTTAAATTATTACCCATTGTGCAATAGATAAACAGGAACTGAAAATTATAGCCTACTAAACTCAAAGTCGTATTTTCGTGTTTCTGCAGCATTGTTTCATGCGTGACATCCTTAACCGATATAGAGTTGTTCTGTCAAGTGGAAGAGCCGACTAAATATGTATAAGAAATGACAAATAATTATAGGCTATAGCTTATAATTATACAGTAATACTTGCCTTGCACTACAAGTCCATATTGACAAGTAGCTGTAATGTTATAGTGTGTTAACCTCCACAACCCAACAGCATTCTATTGTAGTATGCTAACATCCACAACCCACTAATGCTTCAAGTTGGATTTGAACTCTCAACCTAAGGATCACCAGTACAAGGCATTATCCCACTGAGCCACTGTCAATCCTACATGTTGGCCAGTCACATTCACATGGTGAAAGTGTGTATTGGTAAACACACAACAAGAAAAACTCCAAACATGGAGGGGCAATTAGACATTTGTAGAGATGAACACTAATAGATGAAATATAAATATGATAGACTTAATGATGAAGGAAAAATAGTAAACAAAGAAGTTCCCCTAAATGTCAGAGTGTCTCGGCATTCTGATTCTTGGCAACTAATGACTGTGTATGTTGATTGCCTGATGTCATTCAGGTGCTGTTCAATGGTGTGAATCTTCAATAACCAATAGTATTCGAGCTAGAGCCTAAAGCACTACCGGGGATTCGAACCCTCAACCTAACAAACACCAGCACTAGGCATTATCCCACTGAGCCACTGACAATCCTACATATTGGGTAGTCAGATTCACATGGTGAAAATGTGTGTTGGTAAACACACAAGAAAAACTCCAAGTATACATTTGACAATAAAATGAAGGGCTTTCCTGAAAAAGTACACCTGAAAACGTTTGGATATTCTGGGACAATTAGACATTTGTAGAGAAGAACAGTAATGGATGAAATATAAATATGATAGACTTAATGATGAAGGAAAAATAGTAAACAAAGAAGTTCCACTATATGTCTTCGAGTGTGTCGGCATTCTGATTCTTGGCAACTAATGAGTGTGAATGTTGATTGCCTGATGTCATTCAGGTGCTGTTCAATAGTGTGAATCTTCAATAACCAATAGCATGTGCATCTTGAGCCTAAAGCTCTAGCAGGATTCGAACTCTCAACCTAACAAACACCAGCACTAGGCATTATCCCACTCTGCCACTGACAATCATACACATTCAGCAGTCACATTCAAATGGTGAAAATGTGTGTTGGTAAACACACAAGAAAAACTCCAAGTATACATTTGACAATAAAATGAAGGGCTTTCCTGAAAGAGTACACCTGAAAACTTTTGGATATTCTGGGGCAATTAGACATTTATAGAGAAGAACAGTAATGGATGAAATATAAATATGATAGACTTAATGATGAAGGAAAAATAGTAAACAAAGAAGTTCACCCTATATGTCATAGAGTGTGTCGGCATTCTGATTCTTGGCAACTAATGAGTGTGAATGTTAATTGTCTGATGTCATTCAGGTGCTGTTCAATAGTGTGAATCTTCAATAACCAATAGCATGTGCATCTTGAGCCTAAAGCTCTAGCAGGATTCGAACTCTCAACCTAACAAACACCAGCACTAGGCATTATCCCACTCAGCCACTGACAATCATACACATTGAGCAGTCACATTCAAATGGTGAAAATGTGTGTTGGCAAACACACAACATCAAGAAAATTCCTAGCATACATTTGACAATAGAATTAAGGGCTTTATAAAAAAGAGTACATATCTGAAAATGTGCACTGTTAATGGTATCCACCTAATGATGGTTGTATGGTTGTTATCCAAGAAAAAAAAAATACTCATATAGGAATATAGGTGATATAGGAGAAATGGGCTGAGTGGTCGAACTTTATTGGCCTATATCTCTGAAATGGAACAACGTATCCAAATTATTTTGATAACTTTTGTGAGGCTTTGTCTAAACATTGTCTGTGAGAATTTTGGTGAAGGTTTGATAATTTTTGAAGCCTGTGAAACTTTTTATGATGTTTGGCTTTTCTCTGAAATTGTGGCAAAAGTAAACATTTTTAGAGCATAAGACCAGGGTGAAAAAGATGCATCTGAATGTAGAGATTAATATGATGAAATAATTTTGAGTAGTCTAGGTGAATCTGGTAAGGAGAAATAAGCGTTTTTGACAAGAGCGCCACCTTTGGGTGCAGTACCCCAAATTTGGGTTATGGGTAGTGGGGGGTACTGGTAACAATACTTGAAAATGTCAAGTTTCTAGGACTTACGGTTTATAGGAATATAGGTGATCTAGGAAAAAAGGCCTAAGTGGTCTAACTTTATTGGCCTATATCTCTGAAATGGAACAAAATATCAAAATTCTGAGCGATAACTTTTGTGAGGCTTGGTCTAAACATTGTCTGTGAGAATTTTGGTGAAGATTCGATTATTTTTGAAGAGTGTGAAACTTTTTATAATGTTTGGCTTTTCCATGAAATTGTGGAAAAAGTAAACATTTGTAGACCATAAGACCAGGGCCAAAAAGATGCATCTGAGTTTAGAGATTAATATTCTGAAAGAATTTTGAGTCTAGGTGAATCTGGTAAGGAGAAATAAGCATAATTAACTTTTTTTTTCAATAGCGCCACCTTTGGGTGCAGTACCCCAAATTTTGGGTTATGGGTAGAGGGGGGTACTGGTAACCATACCTGAACATTTCAAGAGTTTTGGAGTTACGGTTTAGGCTGCAGTATGACTTTTACAGAATTTTGGCCAAAAAATGAACGGTACAGAAACAATAGGGTTCCTGCAGCTACGCTGCTCGGACCCCTAAATATAGCTGCAAGCAGCAATGTGGGGGCCAAGCAGACAGTTCAGCAGGCCAGATTTGCCATGTAAGTCAATGCCGTTGCATCAGACATATAGCCTTAAGCAGTCACAGCATGTTCCATGCCATACAACCCAAGATTGGCTGAGTTACAAGGTCAAGTTTCACATCAAAACATAACTTATTTTGTGGAGCTGAACCAGGGCTGAGTGTCGCCACCCCCTCCCCCAGCCAGCCCACCGCCGCAACCGCAACTGCAACCGCCCCTGCCCATCCCACCCCGCCCCACCCTTGCACGCACGCTTTAGAATGAACTGGATGGAACTTGCTGTCATCAGTTTCACATCAAAAATAAAAGATTGACTGAGATATGATCACACTTGCTGTGATTTAAACATAGAGGTCAAAAATTGACGTCATAGGGTGTGTTGAACTCGGCTTGGCCCAAGGATTCCAATGATACCTCATTTTGCCATTCGGGTCAACAGGTCAAAAGTTACGTCCGTGAACACAAATCCAACTTTGGCCTGTTGGTGGCGCTAGAGCGCTTGAGGTGCCGGCATGAAACTTGGTGAAATGAATTATTGGACTGTCCCCAATTAGTGTGCAAAATTGTATAACTTTTTACCAGACGGTTCTATGGGCTGCCATTGACTTCCATTGCAAAATAATGCGCATCAGCAACTACTGGCCAAAATGCATTTTTGTCAATTACGGAGCCCCCTAGAGGTCAAATGTCACCAAATTTCTTGAGCGTCCTCCCGATGGGGTCGGAGGTACATGTACTAAGTTTGGTTTTGATACATGAAAGCGTTGCTGAGATATGAAATCACTTCCTGTTTCACCTGCTTCGCCGCAAATTTCGATTGGCTGGTACAAGCCAATGCTTATTTCAATTGTTCCAGAAATCAATGCACTCATCAGGCATGGTCTGAAGATGGTCTCTGCCAATTTTGGTCAGGATCCACTGAAATTTGTGACCTGCAAAAACTTGTATGTGTTTTTGATTAAATCCAATATGGCGGCCGAATCAATTACGATGACATCACAAGTTGGCTTGGGTCGGCCTAAGGAACTCCAACAGTATTATCAGACACCACTAGTGCGTTTTAATTCTAAGCACAACAGCAGCTACAGGCTAAAAGGCATGTTCCTAAATTACAGCGCCCCCTAGAGGTCAAAGGTCACCAGATTTTTTGAGCGTCCCCTTGATTGGGTCCTGAGTCTATGTACTTAGTTTGGTTATGATAGATGAATGGGTTGCTGAGATATTAGCTCACTTCCTGTTTGGCGGCTTCGCCGCAAATTTCGATTGGATGTTACGGGTGAACGGTTATAGTTCCGGAGACAAAAAGCAATGCATTAATGAGGCATGGTCTGTAGATGATATCTGTGAAGTTTGGTGTCGATCGGACAAAATTTGTGACCTCTGATACGTTTTAAGTGATTTTGATGAAATCCAAAATGGCGGAAAATCCGTCATGGCGGAAAATGACGTCATAGGGTGCGTTGAACTCGGCATGGTCCAAGGATTCCAGCAATACGTCATTTTTGAAAATCGGACTGACGGGTCAAAAGTTACGTGCGTGAACGCATGTCCAACTTTGGCCTGTTGGTGGCGCTAGAGTGCTTGAGGTGCCATCATGAAACTTGGTGATATTAATCATGGGACAGTCCCTAATCAGTGTGCCAAATTTCACAACTTTTTACCAGACGGTTCTATGGGCTGCCATAGACTTCAATGGCAGAGGAAAGATGTTGAATAATAATAAGAAAATATAGCTGCAAGCAGCAATGTGGGGGCCAAGCAGGCAGTTCAGCAGGCCAGATTTGCCATGCAACTCAATGTCGTGGCATCAGGCATATAGCATTAAGCAGTCACAGCAAGTTCCATGTCAAACAACCCAAGAATGGCTGAGTTACAAGGTCAAGTTTCACATCAAAACATAACTGATTTTGTGGGGCTGAACCAGGGCTGAGAGTCGCCGCCCCCTCACCCAGCCAACCCACCGCCACTACCCGTCCCACCCCGCCCCACCCTTGCACGCACGCATTAGAATGAACTTGATGGAACTCGGTGTCATCAGTTTCACATCAAAAATAAAATTACAGAGCCCCCTAGAGGTCAAAGGTCACCAAATTTCTTGAGCGTCCTCCTGGTGGGTCCTGAGGACCATGTACTAAGTTTTGTTTTTGATACATGAAAGCGTTGCTGAGATATGAGCTCACTTCCTGTTTGGCGGCTTCGCCGCAAATTTCGATTGGCTGTTACAGGCGAACGCTTCAGTCAATTGTTCCAGAAAAAAATACACTGATAAGGCATGGTCTGAAGATGGTCTCTGCCAATTTTGGCGAGGATCAGCTGAAATTTGTGACTTGCGAATACTTATTCATGTTTTTGATTAAATCCAATATGGCGGCCAAATCAATTATGTTGATGTCACAAGTTGTCCTCTGTTGACCTAAGGACCTTCCACAGTATTGTCAGATACCACTAGTGCATTTTAATTCTAAGCACAACAGCAGCTAAAGGCCAAAAGGCATGTGTCTTAATTGCAGCGCCCCCTAGAGGTCAAAGGTTACCAAAATTTTTGAGCGTCCTCTTGATGGGGTCAGTAGTCTATATACTACGTTTGGTTATGATACATGAAAGGGTTGCTGAGATATGAGTTCACTTCCTGTTTGGCGGCTTCGCCACAAAATTTGATTGGCTGTTACGGGCGAACGGTTTTATTTCCGAAGACAAAAAGTAATGCGCTAAAGTAGCGTGTTCTGTAGATGATGTGTGTGAAGTTTGGTGTCGATTGGACAAAATTTGTGACCAGAGAAGCCGTTTTAGTGTTTTTGATAAAATCCAAAATGGCGGAAAATCCATCATGGCGGAAAATGACGTCATAGGGTGCGTTGAACTCGTCTTGGCCCAAGGAATCCAACGATACCTCATTTTTGACAATCGGTCATACGGGTCAGAAGTTACGTGCGTGAACGCACGTCCAACTTTGGCCTGTTGGTGGCGCTAGAGCGGTCAAGGTGCCAACATGAAACTTGGTGAAATTGACCATGAGACTGTCCTCAATCAGTGTGCCAAATTTCACAACTTTTCACCAGACGGTTCTATGGGCTGCCATAGACTCCAATGGCGGAAGAAAGATGTTAAATAATAATAATAAATATAGCTGCAAGCAGCAATGTGGGGGCCAAGCAGGCAGTTCAGCAGGCCAGATTTGACATGCAACTCAATGCCGTGGCATCAGGCATATAGCATTAAGCAGTCACAGCAAGTTCCATGTCAAACAACCCAAGATTGGCTGAGTTACAAGGTCAAGTTTCACATCAAAACATAACTGATTTTGTGTGGCTGAACCAGGGCTGAGTTTCGCCGCCCCCTCACCCAGCCAACCCACCGATGCAATCGCCCCTGCCCGCCCCTGCCCGTCCCACCCCGCCCCACCCTTGCACGCACGCATTAGAATTAATGGGATGGAACTCGCTGTCAACAGTTTCACATCAAAAATAAAAGATCGACTGAGATATGATCATGCTTGCTGTGATTTCAATGCCCCAATAGAGGTCAAAGGTCACCAAATTATTTGTGCATCATCAGGATGAACCAGACGGTTCTATGTGCTGGCATTGACCTGCATTGCAGAATAATGCAGCAACTACAGGCCAAAATACATTTTTGCCAATTACAGAGCCCCCTAGAGGTCAAAGGTCACCAAATTTCTTGAGCGTCCTCCTGGTGGGTCCCGAGGACCATGTACTAAGTTTGGTTATGATACATGAAAGCATTGCTGAGAAATGAGCTCACTTCCTGTTTGGCGGCTTCGCCGCAAATTTCAATTGGCTGTTACAGGCAAACGCTTTGGTCAATTGTTCCAGAAAAAAATACACTGATAAGGCATGGTCTGAGGATGGTCTCTGCCAATTTTGGTGAGGATCAGCTGAAATTTGTGACTTGCGAATACTTATTCATGTTTTTGATTAAATTCAATATGGCGACCAAATCAATTAGGATGACATCACAAGTTGGCTTGGGTCGGCCTAAGGACCTTCCACAGTATTGTCAGACACCACTAGTGCGTTTTAATTCTAAGCACAACAGCAGCTACAGGCCAATAGGCATATTTCTTAATTACAGCGCCCCCTAGAGGTCAAAGGTCACCAGATTTTTTGAGTGCCCTAATGATGGGGTTATAAGGCCATGTACTAAGTTTGGTTATGACAGATGAAAGGGTTGCTGAGATATGAGCTCACTTCCTGTTTGGCGGCTTCGCCGCATATTTCGTTTGGCTGTTACGGGAAAACGGTTTTAGTTCCGAAGATGAAAATCGATAACTTTTGTGGGGCTTGGTCTGAAGATGTTACGTGCTAAGTTTCGTGAAAATCGGACAAACTATGTGAGGCGTGAAACTTTTTAAAGGTTTTTGACAAAATCCAAAATGGCGGAAAATCCATCATGGCGGAAATTGACGTCATAGTGTGCGTTGAACTCGGCTTGGTCCAAGGATTCCAACGATACCACATTTTTGACAATCGGGCAAACGGGTCAAAAGTTACGTGTGTGAACGCACATCCAACTTTGGCCTGTTGGTGGCGCTAGAGGGTTCTACAGGGAGGTATGAAACTTGGTGAAATAAAATATTGGAGTGTCCCCAATCAGTGTGCCAAATTTCATAACTTTTTACCAGACGGTTCTATGGGCTGCCATAGACTCCAATGGCAGAGGAAAGATGTTAAATAATAATAATAATAATAGTAAGAATTCATAGAAACACTAAGGGTTGCCTCGCAGCTTCGCTGCTTGGCCCCCAATAAGAAATCATAGAAACACAATGGTTGCCTCGCAGCTTCGCTGCTTGGCCCCCAAATATAGCTGCAAGCAGCAATGAGGGGGCCAAGCAGAATAGGCCGGAGTAGCCACGGTGACAAGATAGAACTCAGCAGACACCCGGGATCAACAGGGCTGAAACAGGGATGAGTATTGCCACCGCCTCCGCCAGCCAGCCCCCCCCACCTAATCACCCCAGCCCGTCCCACCCCATCCTGCCCTGCCCTGCTCTTGCACGCACGCATTAGAATTAACTGGATGGAACATGTTGTCATCAGTTTCACATCAAAAAATAAAAGATTGATAAAACACATCAGCAACTACACATCAAAATGCAATATTGCTAATTGCAGCACCCCCTACAGGTCAAAGGTCACCGAATTTTTTGAGCGTCCTCCTAATGGGGTCACAAATATATGTAGTAAGTTTGGTTATGATACATGGCAGGGTTGCTGAGATATGAGCTCACTTCCTGTTTGGCGGCTTCGCCACCAATTTCGATTGGCTGTTACGGGCGAATGCTTTTGTCAATTGTTCCAGAGAGCAATATATTGAAAGGTTATGGTCTGAAGATGGTCTCTGCCAATTTTGGTGAGGATCCGCTGAAATTTGTGACCTGCGAACACTTATATGTTTTTTTGATTGAATCCAATATGGCGGCCGAATCAATTACGATGACATCACAAGTTGGCTTGGGTGAGCCTAAGGACCTCCAACAGTATTACCAGACACCACTAGTGCGTTTTAATTCTAAGCACAACTTCAGCTACAGGCCAAAAGGCATGTTTCTTAATTACAGCGCCCCCTAGAGGTCAAAGGTCACCAGATTTCTTGAGTGTCTCCCTGATTGGGTCCTGAGGCCATGCACCAAGTTTGGCTTTGATACATGCAAGGGTTGCTGAGATATGAGCTCACTTCCTGTTTGGCGGCTTCGCCGCAAGATTCGATTGGCTGTTACAGCCGAATGCTTCTGTCAATTGTTCCAGAAAGCAAAGCAATGATAATGCATGGTCTGAAGATGTTGTCTGCCAATTTTAGTGAGGATCCACTGAAATTTGTGACCTGCGAAAATTTTTACGTGTTTTTGATTAAATCCAATATGGCGGCCGAATCAATTACGATGACATCACAAATTGGCTTGGGTCGGCCTAAGGACCTCCAACAGTATTACCTGACACCACTAGTGCATTTTAATTCTAAGCACAACTGCAGCTACAGGCCAAAAGGCATGTTTCTTAATTACAGCGCCCCCTAGAGGTCAAAGGTCACCAGATTTCTTGAGCGTCCCCCTGATTGGGTCCTGAGTCCATGTACCAAGTTTGGCTTTGATACATGCAAGGGTTGTTGAGATATGAGCTCACTTCCTGTTTGGCGGCTTCGCCGCAAACTTTGATTGGCTGTTACGGGAGAACGGGTTTAGTTCCGAAGACAAAAAGGAATAACTTTTGTGAGGCTTGGTCTGAAGATTATGTGTGTCAGGTTTGGTTTTGATCGGAGAAAATTTGTGACCTCTGAAGACTTTTAAGTGTTTTTGATGAAATCCAAAATGGCGGAAAATCCATCATGGCGGAAAATGACGTCACAGGGTGCGTTGAACTCGGCTTGGTCCAAGGATTCTAACAATACCTAATTTTTGACAATCGGATCAACGGGTCAAAAGTTACGTGCGTGAACGCACATCCAACTTTGGCCTGTTGGTGGCGCTAGAGCGCTCAAGGTGCCGGTATGAAACTTGGTGAAATTAATCATGAGACTGTCCTTAATCAGTGTGCCAAATTTCAGAACTTTTCACCAGACGGTTCTATGGGCTGCCATTGACTTCAATGACGGAAGCGTAATAATAATAATAATAATAATAAGAAAACATAGAAACACAATGGGTGCCTTCGCAGCTTCGCTGCTTGGCCCCCAAATATAGCTGCAAGCAGCAATGAGGGGGCCAAGCAGAATAGGCCGGAGTAGCTACGGCGACAAGATAGAACTCAGCAGGCATCCGCGATTAGCACTTTCAACAACTTTCACATCAAAACATAACTGACTTTGTAGGGCTGAAACAGGGCTGAGTTTTGCCACTGCTTCCGCCAGCCAGCCCCCCCCACCTAATCACGCCAGCCCGTCCCACCCCGTCCTGCCCTGCCCTGCTCTTGCACGCACGCATTAGAATTAACTGGATGGAACATGTTGTCATCAGTTTCACATCAAAAAATAAAAGATTGATAAAACACAACTACACATCAAAATGCAATATTGCTAATTGCAGCACCCCCTACAGGTCAAAGGTCACCAATTTTTTTGAGCGTCCTCCTACTGGGGTCATGAATATATGTAGTAAGTTTGGTTATGATACATGAAAGGGTTGCTGAGATATGAGCTCACTTCCTGTTTGGCGGCTTCGCCACCAATTTCGATTGGCTATTACGGGCGAATGCTTTTGTCAATTGTTCCAAAAAGCAAGGCACTGATAAGGCATGGTCTGAAGATGGTCTCCGCCAATTTTGGTGAGGATCCGCTGAAATTTGTGACCTGCGAAAACTTTTTGATGTTTTTGATTAAATCCAATATGGCGGCCGAATAAATTACGATGACATCACAAGTTGGCTTGTGTCGGCCTAAGGACCTCTAACAGTATTATCAGACACCACTAGTGCGTTTTAATTCTAAGCACAACAGCAGCTACAGGCCAAAAGGCATGTTTCTTAATTAAAGCGCCCCCTAGAGGTCAAAGGTCACCAAATTTCTTGAGCTTCCCCCTGATGGGGTCCTGAGTCCATGGACTAAGTTTGGTTATGATAGATGAATGGGTTGCTGAGATATGAGCTCACTTCCTGTTTGGCGGCTTCGCCGCAAATTTCGATTGGCTGTTACGCGCGAACGGTTTTAGTTCCGAAGACAAAAAGCAATGCATTAATGAGGCATGGTCTGTAGATGATATCTGTGAAGTTTGGTGTCGATCGGACAAAATTTGTGACCTCTGATACGTTTTAACGGATTTTGATGAAATCCAAAATGGCGGAAAATCCATCATGGCGGAAAATGACGTCATAGGGTGCGTTGAACTCGGCTTGGTCCAAGGATTCCAATGATACCTCATTTTTGACAATCGGGTAAACAGGTCAGAAGTTACGTGCGTGAACGCAAGTCCAATTTTGGCCTGTTGGTGGCGCTAGAGCGCTCAAGGTGCCGGTATGAAACTTGGTGAAATTAATCATGAGACTGTCCCCAATCAGTGTGCCAAATTTCACAACTTTTCACCAGACGGTTCTATGGGCTGCCATTGACTTCCATGGCGGAAGAAAGTATAATAATAAGAAAAGATAGAAACACAATGGGTGCCTTCGCAGCTTCGCTGCTTGGCCCCCAAATATAGCTGCAAGCAGCAATGAGGGGGCCAAGCAGAATAGGCCGGAGTAGCCACGGCGACAAGATAGAACTCAGCAGAAACCCGGGATCAACAGGGCTGAGTATTGCCACCGCCTCCGCCAGCCAGCCCCCCCCCCCCACCTAATCACCCCAGCCCGTCCCACCCCGTCCTGCCCTGCCCTGCCCTTGCACGCACGCATTAGAATTAACTGGATGGAACATGTTGTCATCAGTTTCACATCAAAAATAAAAGATTGATAAAACACATCAGCAACTACACATCAAAATGCAATATTGCTAATGGCAGCACCCCCTACAGGTCAAATGTCACCAAATGTTTTGAGTGTCCTCCTAATGGGGTCATGAATATATGTAGTAACTTTGGTTATGATACATGGCAGGGTTGCTGAGATATGAGCTCACTTCCTGTTTGGCGGCTTCGCCACCAATTTCAATTGGCTGTTATGGGCGAATGCTTTTGTCAATTGTTATAGAGAGCAATAAATTGATAGGTTATGGTCTGAAGATGGTTTGTGCCAATTTTGGTGAGGATCCGCTGAAATTTGTGACCTGCGAAAACTTGTACGTGTTTTTGATTAAATCCAATATGGCGGCCGAATCAATTACGATGACATCACAAGTTAACTTAGGTCGGCCTAAGGACCTCCAACAGTATTACCAGACACCACTAGTGTGTTTTAATTCTAAGCACAACTGCAGCTACAGGCCAAAAGGCATGTTTCTTAATTACAGCGCCCCCTAGAGGTCAAAGGTCACCAGATTTCTTGAGCGTACCCCTGATTGGGTCCTGAGTCCATATACTAAGTTTGGTTATGATTGATTAATGGGTTGCTGAGATATGAGCTCACTTCCTGTTTGGTGGCTTCGCCGCAAAATTCGATTGGCTGTTATGCGCGAATGGTTATAGTTCCGAAAACAAAAAGCAATGCATTAATGAGGCATGGTCTGTAGATGATATCTGTGAAGTTTGGTATCAATTGGACAAAATTTGTGACCTGTGAAGACATTTAAGTTTTTTTGATGAAATCCAATATGGCGGAAAATCCATCATAGCGGAAATTGACGTCATAGGGTGCGTTGAACTCGGCTTGGTCCAAGGATTCCAACGAAACATCATTTTTGACAATCGGCCATACGGGTCAAAAGTTACGTGCGTGAACGCACATCCAACTTTGGCCTGTTGGTGGCGCTAGATCGCTTGAGGTGCCGGCATGAAACTTGGTGAAATGAATTATTGGACTGTCCCCAATTAGTGTGCAAAATTGTATAACTTTTTACCAGACGGTTCTATGGGCTGCCATTGACTTCCATTGCAAAATAATGCGCATCATCAACTACTGGCCAAAATGCATTTTTGTCAATTACGGTGCCCCCTAGAGGTCAAATGTCACCAAATTTCTTGAGCGTCCTCCCGATGGGGTCTGAGGTACATGTACTAAATTTGGTTTTGATACATGAAAGCGTTGCTGAGATATAAAATCACTTCCTGTTTGGCGGCTTCGCCGCAAATTTCGATTGGCTGGTACAGGTCAATGCTTCTGTCAATTGTTCCAGAAACCATTGCACTCATCAGGCATGGCCTGAAGATGGTCTCTGCCAATTTTGGTGAAGAACAGATGAAATTTGTGACCTGCGAAAATTTGTACGTGTTTTTGATTAAATCCAATATGGCGGCCGAATCAATTATGATGACATCACAAGTTGGCTTCGGTCGGCCTAAGGACCTCCAACAGTATTACCAGACACCACTAGTGCGTTTTAATTCTAAGCACAACTGCAGCTACAGGCCAAAAAGCATGTTTCTTAACTACAGCGCCCCCTAGAGGTCAAAGGTCACCAAATTTCTTGAGCGTCCCTCTGATTGGGTTCCGAGTCCATGTACTTAGTTTGGTTATGATAGATGAATGGGTTGCTGAGATATGAGCTCACTTCCTGTTTGGCGGCTTCGCCGCAAATTTCGATTGGCTGTTACGCGCGAACGGTTTTAGTTCCGAAGACAAAAAGCAATGCATTAATGAGGCATTGTCTGAAGATGATATCTGTGAAGTTTGGTGTCGATCGGACAAAATGTGTGACCTCTGATACGTTTTAAGTGATTTTGATGAAATTCAAAATGGCGGAAAATCCATCATGGCGGAAAATGACGTCATAGGGTGCGTTGAACTCGGCTTGGTCCAAGGATCACATAGATAACTAATTTTTCAAAATCGAGCCAACGGGTCAGAAGTTATGTGCGTGAAAGCATGTCCAACTTTGGCCTGTTGGTGGCGCTAGAGCGCTCGGGGTGCGGACTTGAAACTTGGTGAAATTAATCATGGGGCACTGCCTAATTAGTGTGCCAAATTTCACAACTTTTCACCAGACGGTTCTATGGGCTGCCATAGACTTCAATGGCAGAGGAAAGAGTGTGTAATAATAATAATAGGAAAAGCTAGAAACACAATGGGTGCCTTCGCAGCTTCGCTGCTTGGCCCCCAAATATAGCTGCAAGCAGCAATGTGGGGGCCAAGCAAATAAGCAGAAGTTGGGATTGGACTGGACTAAACTAAGATAGACTAGACAAGTCTGGATTGGAATGGACTGGATTGGAATGGGATTGCTGAGATATTAGCCTACTTCAAGTGATTGTTGATTGGATTGGATTGAATTGGATTGGATTGGGATTGGACTGGACTGGACTGAATTGGAGAGGCCTGGATTGGATTGGACTGGACTGGACTGGACTGGACTGGATTGGACTGGACTGGACTGGACTGGACTGGACTGGATTGGATTGGACTGGACTGGATTGGGATTGGGATTGCAGAGATATGAGCTTACTTCATGTGATTGTTGATTAGATTGGATTTAATTGGGCTGGACTGGATTGGATTGGATTGGATTGGATTGGACTGGATTGGATTGGGATTGGACTGGACTGGACTGAATTGGACAGGACTGGACTGGACTGGATTGGATTGGATTGGACTGGACTGGACTGGACTGGACTGGATTGGACTGGACTGGATTGGGATTGGGATTGCAGAGATATGAGCCTACTTCATGTGATTGTTGAATAGATTGGATTTAATTGGGCTGGACTGGATTGGATTGGATTGGACTGGACTGGACTGGATTGGATTTGATTGGACTGGATTGGGATTGCTGAGATATGAGACTACTTCATGTGATTGTTGATTGGATTGGATTGGATTGGATTGAATTGGATTGGACTGGACTGGACTGGATTGGATTGGATTGTACTGGACTGGACTGGATTGGATTGGATTGGACTGGAATGGACTGGAATGGAATGGAATGGATTGGATTGGATTGGGATTGGACTGGACTGAATTGGACAGGACTGGACTGGATTGGATTGGACTGGACTGGACTGGATTGGATTGGATTGGGATTGGACTGGACTGAATTGGACAGGACTGGACTGGATTGGATTGGACTGGACTGAATTGGACAGGACTGGATTGGATTGGATTGGAATGGAATGGAATGGAATGGAATGGAATGGAATGGAATGGAATGGATTGGATTGGATTGGGATTGGACTGGACTGAATTGGACAGGACTGGACTGGACTGGACTGGACTGGACTGGACTGGACTTGACTGGACTGGATTGGATTGGACTGGATTGGATTGGATTGGATTGGGATTGGACTGGACTGAATTGGACAGGACTGGACTGGATTGGATTGGACTGGACTGGATTGGGATTGGGATTGCAGAGATATGAGTTTACTTCATGTGATTGTTGATTAGATTGGATTTAATTGGGCTGGACTGGATTGGAATGGATTGGATTGGATTGGATTGGATTGGATTGGATTGGATTGGACTGGATTGGATTGGATTGGATTGGGATTGGACTGGACTGGACTGAATTGGACAGGACTGGATTGGATTGGACTGGACTGGACTGGACTGGATTGGATTGGACTGGACTGGATTGGGATTGGGATTGCAGAGATATGAGCCTACTTCATGTGATTGTTGAATAGATTGGATTTAAATGGGCTGGACTGGATTTGATTGGATTGGACTGGACTGGACTGGATTGGATTTGATTGGACTGGATTGGGATTGCTGAGATATGAGACTACTTCATGTGATTGTTGATTGGATTGGATTGGATTGGAATGGAATGGAATGGAATGGAATGGACTGGATTGGATTGGATTGGATTGGGATTGGACTGGACTGAATTGGACAGGACTGGACTGGACTGGACTGGACTGGACTGGATTGGATTGGACTGGATTGGATTGGATTGGGATTGGACTGGACTGAATTGGACAGGACTGGACTGGATTGGATTGGACTGGACTGTATTGGGATTGGGATTGCAGAGATATGAGCCTACTTCATATGATTGTTCATTGGATTGGATTTAATTGGACTGGATTGGATTGGATTGGACTGGATTGGATTTGATTGGACTGGATTGGGATTACTGAGATATGAGACTACTTCATGTGATTGTCGATTGGATTGGATTTAATTGGATTGTACTGGACTGGATTGGATTTGATTGGATTGGATTGGGATTGCTGAGATATGAGCCTACTTCATGTGATGGTTGATTGGATTGGATTGAATTGGACTGGATTGGATTGGGATTGCTGAGATATGAGCCTACTTCATGTGATTGTTGATTGGATTGGATTGAATTGGACTGGATTGGGATTGGGTCTTGAGTCCATGTACAAAGTTTGATTTCAATCCATGAAAGCGTAAGATTTGAGCCTAATTCATGTCATAGTTTTCCCTAGTGGTCAAAAGACACCAAATGTATTGTAGCTATTCAGGATGTGTTCATGAGTCCACGTACCAAGTTTGGTGTTGATACGAGAAAGTCTTGCTAATTATGCCACCCCTAGTGGTCAAAAGTCACCAAATGTATTGTGCGTCCTCAGGTTGTGACCACGAGTCCACGTACCAAGTTTGAGGTTGATACGAGAAAGTATTGCTAATTATAGCGCCCCTAGTGGTCAAAGTACACCAAATGTTTTGTGTGTCCTCAGGATGGGGTCCCAAGTCTATGAACCAAGTTTGGTTTTGATATGTGAAAGCGTTGCTGAGATAGGAGCTAACTTCCTGTAACTCTAGCGCCCCCCTAGTGGTCGAAGGTCACCAAATTGATTGTGTGTCCTCAGGGAGGAGTTCCAAGTCCATATACCAAGTTTGGTTTTGATATGTGAAAGTGTTGCTGAGATATGAGCCTACTTCCTGTGATTATAGCGCCCCCATAGTGGTCAAAAGTCGCCAAATTTATTGAGCCTTCTCCTAATTGGGTCCTGAGCCCATGTATCGAGTTTGGTTTTGATACATGAAATCTTGGCTGAGATAACAGTTCACTTCCTGATTGGCGGCTTTTCAATTTTGATTGGTCGTCACGGCCGACCTGTTTTGAATAAAGGTCAAAAAAGCAATGCGTTTGTGAGACATGGTCTGAAGATCATCTGTGCCAAGTTTCATGAAAAATGGATGAAATTTGTGACCTGTGAAAACTTTTAAGTGTTTTTGATTTAATCCAATATGGCGGTCCAATCAATTATGTTAATGTCAAAAGTTGATATGTGTCAACCTAAGGCCCTCCCAAAGTATTAACAGAGATAACTAATATGTTTTAATTTCAAACACATCACCCCATAGAGGCCAAAACATACTTTTGTTAATTATAGCGCCACCTGTAGGTCAAAAGTCATCAAATTTATTGAGCCTCCTCCTAATTGGGTCCTGAGCCCATGTACTGAGTTTGGTTTTGATATGTGAAAGCCTTGCCGAGATCTGAGTTCACTTCCTGTTCGGCGGCTTCGCCCCCAATTTTGATTGGTCGTGACTGGCGACCAGTTTTGAGTATGGGTGTTAAAGTCAATGCAATTATGAGACAGGGTCTGAAGATCATCTGTGTGAAGTTTCGTGAAAATTGGATGAAGTTTGTGACCTGTGAAAACTTTTAAGTGTTTTTGATGAAATTCAATATGGCGGTCCAATCAATTATGTTAATGTCAAAAGTTGATATGTGTCAGCCTAAGGACCTCCCAAAGTATTAACAGAGATCACTAATATGTTTTAATTTCAAACACATCACCCCATAGAGGCCAAAACGTAGTTTTGTTAATTATAGCGCCACCTGTAGGTCAAAAGTCATGAAATTTATTGAGCCTCCTCCTAATTGGGTCCTGAGTTCATGTACTGAGTTTGGTTTTGATATGTGAAAGCCTTGCTGAGATCTGAGTTCACTTCCTGTTTGGCGGCTTCGCCGCCAATTTTGATTGGTCGTGACAGGCGACCAGTTGTGAGTATGGGTGTCAAAGGCAATGCAATTATGAGGCATGGTCTGAAGATCATCTGTGTGAAGTTTCGTGAAAATTGGATGAAGTTTGTGACCTGTGAAAACTTTTAAGTGTTTTTGATGAAATTCAATATGGCGGTCCAATCAATTATGTTAATGTAAAAAGTTGATATGTGTCAGCCTAAGGACCTCCCAAAGTATTAACAGAGATCACTAATATGTTTTAATTTCAAACACATCACCCCATAGAGGCCAAAACGTAGTTTTGTTAATTATAGCGCCACCTGTAGGTCAAAAGTCATGAAATTTATTGAGCCTCCTCCTAATTGGGTCCTGAGTTCATGTACTGAGTTTGGTTTTGATATGTGAAAGCCTTGCTGAGATCTGAGTTCACTTCCTGTTTGGCGGCTTCGCCGCCAATTTTGATTGGTCGTGACAGGCGACCAGTTGTGAGTATGGGTGTCAAAGGCAATGCAATTATGAGGCATGGTCTGAAGATCATCTGTGTGAAGTTTCGTGAAAATTGGATGAAGTTTGTGACCTGTGAAAACTTTTAAGTGTTTTTGATGAAATACAATATGGCGGAGGTCCAATATGGCGGAAAGTAACGTAATAGGAGTTAGTGAACTCAGGTCAGTCCAGGGATTCCAACTGTATATGGATGTTCAAAATTGGACATACGGTTCAAAAGTTAAGTGCATGGATGCAATGGCAACTTTGACCCATTGGTGGCGCTAGACTGCCTGGGGTTCAGACTTGAAATTTTGTGAAATGGAATATGGGAATGTATGGAATGTATGTGCCAAATTTCACAACTTTTTACTGTACGGTTCTATGGGCTGCCATAGACTTCAATGGCAGCGGAAAGATGTGTAATAATAATAATAAATATAGCTGCAAGCAGCAATGTGGGGGCCAAGCAGTTGAGCAGGAGTTGTCATGGCAACCCAATGTTGCTACATTATACATACACCCAATTAACCACCCGTCCCACACACACACATATACACAGATAAACTTCCTCTCCCACACACCCCAATAACCCCCCATACATATGCACACCTCAAACATCACCAAATGTATTGTGCATAGTCAGGTTGTAGTCACGAGTCCATATACCAAGTTTGGTGTCGATACGAGAAAGTGTTGATAATTATAGCACCCCTAGTGGTCAAAAGTCACCAAATTTATTGTGCGTCCTCAGGTTGTAGTCACGAGTCCATATACCAAGTTTGGTGTTGATACGAGAAAGTGTTGCAAATTATAGCAACCCTAGTGGTCAAAGGTTGCTAAAATTATTGTCTGTCCTCAGGATGAGGTCCCAAGTCCATATACTAAGTTTGGTTTCAATATGTGAAAGCATTGCTGAAATATGAGCCCACTTCTTGTGATTATTGCGCCACCTATAGGTCAAAAGTCATCACATTTATTGAGCCTCCTCCTAATTGGGTCCTGAGACCCTGTACTGAGTCTGGTGTTGATATGCGAAAGCCTTGCTGAGATCACTTCACTTCCTGTTTGGCGGCTTCGCCGCCAAATGTGATTGGTTGTCACGGGCAACCGGTTTTGAATATGTCTCCAAAAAGCAATGCGTTTATGAGTCATGGTCTGACGATCATCTGCGTCAAGTTTCATGAAAATCGGAGAAACTTTGTGACCTTTGATGCCTTTTAAATGTTTTTGGTGAAATCCAATATGGCGGTCGAATCAATTATGTTGACGTCACATGTTGGCATGTGTCGGCCTAAGGACCTCTCAAGGTATTAACAGATATCACTAATATGCTTTAATTCCAAACACATGACCCGTTACAGGCTAAAACGTAATTTTGCTAATTATAGCGCCACCTATAGGTCAAAAGTCATCAAATTTATTGAGCCTCCTCCTAATTGGGTACTGAGACCCTGTACTGAGTTTGGTGTTGATACGCGAAAGCCTTGCTGAGATTACTTCACTTCCTGTTTGGCGGCTTCGCCGCCAAACTTGATTGGTCACCACGGGCGACGGGTTTTGAATATGGCTCCAAAAAGCAATGCATTTATGAGTCATGGTCTGAAGATCATCTTCGTCAAGTTTCGTGAAAATCGGACAAACTTTGCCAACTTTGATGCCTTTTAGGTGTTTTTGATTAAATCCAATATGGCAGCCTGATCAATTACGTTTACCCCATAAATTGACATCTGCGTTGAGTTCGGTCTCATCCAAGGATTCCAAATATACCTTAATGTTCAAAATGTGGTGTACCATTCAAACGTTATGTGCATAGATGTAATAAAAAATTTGAAATGTTGGTGGCGCTAGAGCACTCAAAGTGCAGACTTGAAACTTTGATAAATTAAAGATATGACTGAACCGAATCAATGTGCCGAATATCCCAACTTTTTACTGTATGGTTTAATGGCAAATTAGCGTTTCGTTATAATAATAATAATAATAATAAGAATACGTAGAATCACTATGGGTTGCCTCGCAGCTTCGCTGCTTGGCCCCCAAATATAGCTGCAAGCAGCAATGAGGGGGCCAAGCAGTTGAGCAGGAGTTGTCATGGCAACCCAATGTTGCTACATTATACACACACCCAATTAACCCCCCCTGTCCCACACACACACATATACACAGATAAACTTCTTCCCCCACACACCCCAATAACCCCCCACACATATGCATACCTCAAACATCACCAAATTTATTGTGCGTAGTCAGGTTGTAGTCACAAGTCCACATACCAAGTTTGGTGTCGATACAAGAAAGTGTTGATAATTGTAGCACCCCTAGTGGTCAAAGCTCACTAAATATATTGTGCGTCTTCAGGATGTGTTCCCGAGTCCATGTACCAAGTTTGGTGTCGATACGATAAAGTTTTTCTAATTATAGCGCCCCTAGTGGTCAAAGGTCACTAAATGTATTGTCCTTATTCAGGATGTGGTCCCGAGTCCAGGTACCAAGTTTGGTGTCGATACGAGAAAGTGTTGCAAATTATAGCACCCCTAGTGGTCAAACGTTGCTAAAATTATTGTCTGTCCTCAGGATGAGGTCCCAAGTCCATATACTAAGTTTGGTTTCAATATGTGAAAGCATTGCTGAAATATGAGCCCACTTCTTGTGATTATAGCGCCACCTATAGGTCAAAAGTCATCAAATTTATTGAGCCTCCTCCTAATTGGGTCCTGAGACCCTGTACTGAGTTTGGTGTTGATACGCAAAAGCCTTGCTGAGATCACTTCACTTCCTGTTTGGCGGCTTCGCCGCCAAACTTGATTGGTCAAGACGGGCGATGGGTTTTGAATATGGGTCCAAAAAGCAATGCGTTTGTGAGTCATGGTCTGAAGATCATCTGAACCAAGTTTCATGAAAATCGGATGAACTTTGTGACCTTTGATGCCTTTTAAGTGATTTTGATTAAATCCAATATGGCGGCCAGATCAATTATGTTGACATCACAAAATCACATCTGTCAGCCTTAGGACCTCCCAGAGACATCACTAGTATATTAACATTAACATTAACAGACACCAATAGTAAGTTTTAATTCCAAACACATCACCCGTTACAGGCCAAAATGTAATTTTGCTTATTATAGCGCCACCTATAGGTCAAAAGTCATCAAATGTATTGAGCCTTCTCCTTATTGGGTCCTGACCCCATGTACTGAGTTTGGTTTTGATACGTTAAAGCTTTACTGAGATATTACTTCGCTTCCTGTTTGGCGGCTTCGCCGCCAAACTTGATTGGTCGTCTCAGGCAACCGGTTTTGAATATGTCTCCAAAAAGCAATGCGTTTATGAGTCATGGTCTGACGATCATCTGCGTCAAGTTTCGTGAAAATCGGAGAAACTTTCTGACCTTTGATGCCTTTTAAGTGTTTTTGATGACATCCAATATGGCGGTCGAATAAATTATGTTGACGTCACATGTTGGCATGTTTCGGCCTAAGGACCTCTCAAGGTATTAACAGATATCACTAATATGCTTTAATTCTAAACACATGACCCGTTACAGGCTAAAACATAATTTTGCTAATTATAGCGCCACCTATAGGTCAAAAGTCATCAAATTTATTGAGCCTCCTCCTAATTGGGTACTGAGACCCTGTACTGAGTTTGGTGTTGATACGCGAAAGCCTTGCTGAGATATCACTTCACTTCCTGTTTGGCGGCTTCGCCGCCAAACTTGATTGGTCGTCACAGGCAACCGGTTTTGAATATGTCTCCAAAAAGCAATGCGTTTATGAGTCATGGTCTGACGATCATCTGCGTCAAGTTTCGTGAAAATCGGACAAACTTTGCGAACTTTGATGCCTTTTAAGTGTTTTTGATGAAATACAATATGGCGGAAGATCCAACATGGCGGAAATTGACGTCATGGGGTGCGTTGAGTTCGGCCTCATCCAAGACTTCCAAAGATATTGCGATATTCAAAATCGGGCATACGGTTCAAAAGTTAATTGCATGGATGCAATGTCAACTTTGACCCATTGGTGGCGCTAGACTCTCTGTGGTTCAGGCATAAAACTTGCTCAAATTAATTTTTATACTGTCCCGAATCAATGTGCCAAATTTCACAACTTTTTACTGTACGGTTCTATGGGCTGCCATAGACTTCAATGACAGCGGAAAGATGTGTAATAATAATAATAAATATAGCTGCAAGCAGCAATGTGGGGGCCAAGCAGTTGAGCAGGAGTTCATGGCAACCCAATGTTGTTACATTATACACACACCCAATTAACCCCCCATCCCACACACAGAAATATACACAGATAAACCTCCTCTCGCACACACTCCAATAGTCCCACACACATACGCATGCCTCAAACATCACAAAATGTATTATGCTTCCTCAGGTTGTAGTCACAAGTCCACATACCAAGTTTGGTGTCAATACGAGAAAGTGTTGATAATTATAGTGACTAGTGGTCAAATGTCACTAAATATATTGAGCGTCTTCAGGATGTGTTCCCGAGTCCATGTACCAAGTTTGGTGTTGATACGAGAAAGTTTTGCTAATTATAGCGCCCCTAGTGGTCAAAGGTCATTAAATGTATTGTCCTTATTCAGGATGTGGTCCCGAGTCCAGGTACCAAGTTTGGTGTCGAAACGAGAAAGTGTTGCAAATTATAGCACCCCTAGTGGTCAAAGGTCGCTAAAATTATTGTATGTCCTCAGGATGTGGTCCCGAGTCAATGAGCCAAGTTTGGTTTCGATACGTGAAAGCATTGCAGAAATATGAGCCCACTTCCTGTGATTATAGCGCCACATAGTGGTCAAAATTTACCACATTTCTTGAGTGTCCTCCTGATTGAGTCCTGAACCTATATACCTAGTTTGGTTTTGATATGTGAAAGCATTGCTGAGATATCACTTCACTTCCTGTTTGGCGGCTTCGCCGCCAAACTTGATTGGTTGTCACGGGCAACAGGTTTTGAATATTGTTCCAGAAAGCAATGCATTTATGAGTCATGGTATGAAGATCATCTACGTCAAGTTTCGTGAAAATCAGACAAACTTTGTAACCTTTGATGCCTTTTAAGTGTTTTTGATGACGTCCAATATGGCGGTTGGATCAATTACGTTGACGTCACATGTTGGCATGTGTCGGCCTAAGGACCTGTCAAGGTATTAATAGATATCACTAATATGTTTTAATTCCAAACACATGACCCGTTACAGGTTAAAACGTAATTTTGCTAATTATAGCGCCACCTATAGGTCAAAAGTAATCAAATATATTGAGCCTCCTCCTAACTGGGTCCTGAGACTATGTACTGAGATTGGTGTTGATACACGAAAGCCTTGCTGAGATATCACTCCACTTCCTGTTTGGCGGCTTCGCCGCCAAACGTGATTGGTCGTCACAGGCAACCGGTTTTGAATATGTCTCCAAAAAGCAATGCGTTTATGAGTCATGGTCTGACGATCATCTGCGTCAAGTTTCGTGAAAATCGGAGAAACTTTGTGACCTTTGATGCCTTTTAAGTGTTTTTGATGACATCCAATATGGCGGTTGGATCATTTATGTTGACGTCACATGTTGGCATGTGGCGGCCTAAGGACCTCTCAAGGTATTAACAGATATCACTAATATGCTTTAATTCCAAACACATGACCCGTTACAGGCTAAAACGTAATTTTGGTAATTATAGCGCCACCTATAGGTCAAAAGTCACCAAATTTATTGAGCCTCCTCCTAATTGGGTCCTGAGACCCTATACTGAGTTTGGTGTTGATACGCGAAAGCCTTGCTGAGATCACTTCACTTCCTGTTTGGCGGCTTCGCCGCCAAACTTGATTGGTTGTGACGGGCGACGTGTTTTGAATATGGCTCCTAAAAGCAATGCATTTATGAGTCATGGTCTGAAGATCATCTGCGTCAAGTTTCGTGAAAATCGGACAAACTTTGCCAACTTTGATGCCTTTTAGGTGTTTTTGATTAAATCCAATATGGCAGCCTGATCAATTACGTTTACCCCATAAATTGACATCTGCGTTGAGTTCGGTCTCATCCAAGGATTCCAAATATACCTTAATGTTCAAAATGTGGTGTACCATTCAAACGTTATGTGCATAGATGTAATAAAAAATTTGAAATGTTGGTGGCGCTAGAACACTCAAAGTGCAGACTTGAAACTTTGATAAATTAAAGATATGACTGAACCGAATCAATGTGCCGAATATCCCAACTTTTTACTGTATGGTTTAATGGCAAATTAGCGTTTCGTTATAATAATAATAATAATAAGAATACGTAGAATCACTATGGGTTGCCTCGCAGCTTCGCTGCTTGGCCCCCAATAAGAAAAGGTAGAATCACTAAGGGTTGCCGCGCAGCTTCGCTGCTTGGCCCCCAATAAGAAAAGGTAGAATCACTAAGGGTTGCCGCGCAGCTTCGCTGCTTGGCCCCCAAATATAGCTGCAAGCAGCAATGTGGGGGCCAAGCAGTTGAGCAGGAGTTCATGGCAACCCAATGTTGTTACATTATACACACACCCAATTAACCCCCCATCCCACACACAGAAATATACACAGATAAACCTCCTCTCGCACACACTCCAATAGTCCCACACACATACGCATGCCTCAAACATCACAAAATGTATTATGCTTCCTCAGGTTGTAGTCACAAGTCCACATACCAAGTTTGGTGTCAATACGAGAAAGTGTTGATAATTATAGTGACTAGTGGTCAAATGTCACTAAATATATTGAGCGTCTTCAGGATGTGTTCCCGAGTCCATGTACCAAGTTTGGTGTTGATACGAGAAAGTGTTGCAAATTATAGCACCCCTAGTGGTCAAAGGTCGCTAAAATTATTGTATGTCCTCAGGATGTGGTCCCGAGTCAATGAGCCAAGTTTGGTTTCGATACGTGAAAGCATTGCAGAAATATGAGCCCACTTCCTGTGATTATAGCGCCACATAGTGGTCAAAATTTACCACATTTCTTGAGTGTCCTCCTGATTGAGTAGTCCTGAACCTATATACCTAGTTTGGTTTTGATATGTGAAAGCATTGCTGAGATATCACTTCACTTCCTGTTTGGCGGCTTCGCCGCCAAACTTGATTGGTTGTCACGGGCAACAGGTTTTGAATATTGTTCCAGAAAGCAATGCATTTATGAGTCATGGTATGAAGATCATCTACGTCAAGTTTCGTGAAAATCAGACAAACTTTGTAACCTTTGATGCCTTTTAAGTGTTTTTGATGACGTCCAATATGGCGGTTGGATCAATTACGTTGACGTCACATGTTGGCATGTGTCGGCCTAAGGACCTGTCAAGGTATTAATAGATATCACTAATATGTTTTAATTCCAAACACATGACCCGTTACAGGTTAAAACGTAATTTTGCTAATTATAGCGCCACCTATAGGTCAAAAGTAATCAAATATATTGAGCCTCCTCCTAACTGGGTCCTGAGACTATGTACTGAGATTGGTGTTGATACACGAAAGCCTTGCTGAGATATCACTCCACTTCCTGTTTGGCGGCTTCGCCACCAAACGTGATTGGTCGTCACAGGCAACCGGTTTTGAATATGTCTCCAAAAAGCAATGCGTTTATGAGTCATGGTCTGACGATCATCTGCGTCAAGTTTCGTGAAAATCGGAGAAACTTTGTGACCTTTGATGCCTTTTAAGTGTTTTTGATGACATCCAATATGGCGGTTGGATCATTTATGTTGACGTCACATGTTGGCATGTGGCGGCCTAAGGACCTCTCAAGGTATTAACAGATATCACTAATATGCTTTAATTCCAAACACATGACCCGTTACAGGCTAAAACGTAATTTTGGTAATTATAGCGCCACCTATAGGTCAAAAGTCACCAAATTTATTGAGCCTCCTCCTAATTGGGTCCTGAGACCCTATACTGAGTTTGGTGTTGATACGCGAAAGCCTTGCTGAGATCACTTCACTTCCTGTTTGGCGGCTTCGCCGCCAAACTTGATTGGTTGTGACGGGCGACGGGTTTTGAATATGGCTCCTAAAAGCAATGCATTTATGAGTCATAGTCTGAAGATCATCTGCGTCAAGTTTCGTGAAAATCGGACAAACTTTGCCAACTTTGATGCCTTTTAGGTGTTTTTGATTAAATCCAATATGGCAGCCTGATCAATTACGTTTACCCCATAAATTGACATCTGCGTTGAGTTCGGTCTCATCCAAGGATTCCAAATATACCTTAATGTTCAAAATGTGGTGTACCATTCAAACGTTATGTGCATAGATGTAATAAAAAATTTGAAATGTTGGTGGCGCTAGAACACTCAAAGTGCAGACTTGAAACTTTGATAAATTAAAGATATGACTGAACCGAATCAATGTGCCGAATATCCCAACTTTTTACTGTATGGTTTAATGGCAAATTAGCGTTTCGTTATAATAATAATAATAATAAGAATACGTAGAATCACTATGGGTTGCCTCGCAGCTTCGCTGCTTGGCCCCCAAATATAGCTGCAAGCAGCAATGAGGGGGCCAAGCAGTATAGGCTGGAGTAGCCACGGTGACAAGATAGAACTCAGCAGACACCCGGGATCAACAGGGCTGAGTATTGCCACCGCCTCCGCCAGCCAGCCCCCCCCCACCTAATCACCCCAGCCCGTCCCACCCTGTCCTGCCCTGCCCTTGCACGCACGCATTAGAATTAACTGGATGGAACATGTTGTCATCAGTTTCACATCAAAAAATAAAAGATTGATATAACACATCAGCAACTACACATCAAAATGCAATATTGCTAATTGCAGCACCCCCTACAGGTCAAAGGTCACCAAATTTTTTGAGCGTCCTCCTAATGGGGTCATGAATATATGTAGTAAGTTTGGTTATAATACATGGCAGGGTTGCTGAGATATGAGCTCACTTCCTGTTTGGCGGCTTCGCCACCAATTTCGATTGGCTGTTACTGGCGAATGCTTTTGTCAATTGTTCCAGAGAGCAATATATTGATAGGTTATGGTCTAAAAATGGTCTGTGCCAATTTTGGTGAAGATCAGATGAAATTTGCGACCCGCGAAAACTTTTTGATGTTTTTGATTAAATCCAACATGACGGCCGAATCAATTACGATGACATCACAAGTTGTGCTGGGTCAGCCTAAGGACCTCCATCAGAATTACCTGACACCACTAGTGCATTTTAATTCTAAGGACAACAGCAGCTACAGGCCAAAAGGCATGTTTCTTAATTATAGCGCCCCCTAGAGGTCAAAGGTCACCAGATTTCTTGTGCGTCCCCCTGATTGGGTCCTGAGTCCATGTAGTAAGTTTGGTTATGATAGGTGAATGGGTTGCTGAGATATGAGCTCACTTCCTGTTTGGCGGCTTCGCCACATATTTCGATTGGCTGTTACGGGCAAACGGTTTGAGTTCCGAAGACGAAAAGGAATAACTTTTGTGCGGCTTGATGTGAAGATCAAGTGTGTCAGGTTTGGTGTCGATCAGACAAAATTTGTGACCTGTGAAGACTTTTTAGTGTTTTTGATGAAATCCAATATGGCGGAAAATCCATCATGGCGGAAAATGACGTCATAGGGTGCGTTGAACTCGGCATGGTCCAAGGATTCCAGCGATACCTCATTTTTGAAAATCGGACTGACGGGTCAAAAGTTACGTGCGTGAACGCACGTCCAACTTTGGCCTGTTGGTGGCGCTAGAGTGCTTGAGGTGCCATCATGAAACTTGGTGACATTAATCATGGGACTGTCCCTAATGAGTGTGCCAAATTTCACAACTTTTCACCAGACGGTTCTATGGGCTGCCATTGACTTCAATGGCGGAAGCGTAATAATAATAAATATAGCTGCAAGCAGCAATGTGGGGGCCAAGCAGGCAGTTCAGCAGTCCAGATTTGGCATGAAACTCAATGCCGTGGCATCAGGCATATAGCATCAAGCAGTCACAGCAAGTTCCATGTCAAACAACCCAAGATTGGCTGAGTTACAAGGTCAAGTTTCACATCAAAACATAACTGATTTTGTGTGGCTGAACCAGGGCTGAGTGTCGCCGCCCCCTCACCCAGCCAACCCACCGCCGCAATCGCCCCTGCCCGTCCCACCCCGCCCCACCCTTGCACGCACGCATTAGAATTAACTGGATGGAACTCGCTGTCAATAGTTTCACATCAAAAATAAAAGATCGATTGAGATATGATCATGCTTGCTGTGATTTCAATGCCCCAATAGAGGTCAAAGGTCATCAAATTATTTGTGCATCATCAGGATGAACCAGACGGTTCTATGGGCTACCATTGACCTCCATTGCAGAATAATGCAGCAACTACAGGCCAAAATACATTTTTGCAAATTCCAGAGCCCCCTAGAGGTCAAAGGTCACCAAATTTCTTGAGCGTCCTCCTGGTGGGTCCTGGGGACCATGTACTAAGTTTGGTTTTGATACATGAAAGTATTGCTGAGATATGAGCTCACTTCCTGTTTGGCGGCTTCGCCGCAAAATTTGATTGGCTGTTACAGGCGAACGCTTCTGTCAATTGTTCCACAAAAAAATACAGTGATAAGGCATAGTCTGAAGATGGTCTCTGCCAATTTTTGTGAGGATCAGCTGAAATTTGTGACATGCGAATACTTATTCATGTTTGTGATTAAATCCGATATGGCGGCCGAATCAATTACGATGACATCACAAGTTGGCTTCAGTCGGCCTAAGGACTTCCAACAGTATTACCAGACACCACTAGTGTGTTTTAATTCTAAGCACAACAGCAGCTACAGGCCAAAAGGCATGTTTCTTAATTACAGCGCCCCCTACAGGTCAAAGGTCACCAGATTTCTTGAGCGTCCCTTTGATTGGGTCCTTAGTCCAGGTATTTAGTTTGGTTATGATAGATGAATGGGTTGCTGAGATATGAGCTCACTTCCTGTTTGGCGGCTTCGCCGCAAATTTCGATTGGATATTATGGATGAACGGTTTTAGTTCCGGAGACAAAACACCACAACTTTTGTGAGGCTTGGTCTGAAGATCATGTATGTCAAGTTTGGTGTCGATCAGACAAAATTTGTGACCTGTGAAGTTTTAGTTTCACTTTCACTAAAATCCAATATGGCGGAAAATCCATCATGGCGGAAAATGACGTCATAGGGTGCGTTGAACTCGGCTTGGTCCAAGGATTCCAACGATACCTCATTTTTTAAAATTGGCCTTACGGGTCAAAAGTTACGTACGTGAATGCACGTCCAACTTTGGCCTGTTGGTGGCGCTAGAGTGCTCGAGGTGCCGGCATAAAACTTGGTGAAATTAATTTTTGGACTGTCCCCAATCGGTGTGCCAAATTTCACAACTTTTTACGAGACGGTTCTATGGGCTGCCATAGACTCCAATGGCGGAAGAAAGATGTTAAATAATAATAATAATAAGAAATCATAGAAACACAATGGGGCTTCGCAGCTTCGCTGCTTGGCCCCCAATAAGAAAACTAACAAACACAATGGGTGCCTTCGCAGCTTCGCTGCTTGGCCCCCAAATATAACCGCAAGCGGTGATTTACGGGGTCCGAGCAAAACGAACATGATGGCATAGCTTTTTAGTTTTACATATGCTTTGATTGTTTGGGCACAATTGTTCAAAAGAAACGTGATCGGATTTCGGTTATCGGATTTCAGTTACCGGATTTCAGCTGTCGGATTGGATCAAATCTTGAAAATGGGTTGTTTAAAGGGAAACAAGGATCCTGAAATTGGATTAGATCACATAATCTATTCTTGGTTTTGATCTGGATAAAACCTTCACTTTGTGTCGTTCAACACTTTTGAGTTGGATTGGAATAAATTTGATGCATAAAATTAGGATTACCCTGTGCTGTAACATTATAGTGTGCTAACCTACACAACCCAACAGTATTCTAACAATACTTGATTCTACAGGACTATTTATTTGTTGTGGATAAGATGAAGGGTTTGATAATGGAAGGCAGTGTTTCCCACAGAATTGAATTGTATTTGTGGTGGTGGGTTCTGTGTCGGAGTCAATAAGATAAACAGCGTATAATTATACAGTTATACTTGCCTTGCACTACAAGTCCATATTGACAAGTAGCTGTAATGCTGTAATGTTATAGTGTGCTAACCTCCACAACCCAACAGCATTCTATTCTAGTATGCTAACCTCCACAACCCAACAGTATTTTAACACTAATGCTTCAGGTGGGATTTGAACACTCAACATAAGGATGACCAGTACAAGGCATTATCCCACTAAGCCACTGTCAATCCTACATCTTTGCCAGTCACATTCACATGCTGAAAATGTGTATTGGTAAACACACAAGAAAAACTCCAAGTATACATTTGACAATAAAATGAAGGGCTTTCCTGAAAGAGAACACCTGAAAACGTTTGGAAATTCTGGGACAATTAGACATTTCTAGAGAAGAACAGTAATGGATGAAATATAAATATGATAGACTTAATGATGAAGGAAAAATAGTAAACAAAGAAGTTCCCCTATATGTCTTCGAGTGTGTCGGCATTCTGATTCTTGGCAACTAATGAGTGTGAATGTTGATTGCCTGATGTCATTCAGGTGCTGTTCAATGGTGTGACTCTTCAATAACCAATAGCATGTGCATCTTGAGCCTAAAGCTCTGGCAGGATTCGAACTCTCAACCTAACAAACACCAACACTAGGCATTATCCCTCTGAGCCACTAACAATCCGACATATTAGGCAGTCACATTCACATGGTGAAAATGTGTGTTGGTAAACACACAAGAAAAACTCCAAGTATACATTTCACAATAAAATGAAGGGCTTTCCTGAAAGAGTACACCTGAAAACTTTTGGATATTCTGGGGCAATTAGACATTTATAGAGAAGAACAGTAATGGATGAAATATAAATATGATAGACTTAATGATGAAGGAAAAATAGTAAACAAAGAAGTCCCCCTATATGTCAGAGTGTGTTGGCATTCTGATTCTTGGCAACTAATGAGTGTGAATGTTAATTGCCTGATGTCATTCAGGTGCTGTTCAATGGTGTCAATCTTCAATAACCAATAGCATGTGCATCTTGAGCTTCAAGCTCTAGCAGGATTCAAACTCTCAACCTAACAAACACCAGCACTAGACATTATCCCACTCTGCCACTGACAATCATACACATTCAGCAGTCACATTCAAATGGTGAAAATGTGTGTTGGTAAACACACAAGAAAAACTCCAAGTATACATTTGACAATAAAATGAAGGGCTTTCCTGAAAGAGAACACCTGAAAACGTTTGGAAATTCTGTGACAATTAGACATTTGTAGAGAAGAACAGTAATGGATGAAATATAAATATGATAGACTTAATGATGAAGGAAAAATAGTAAACAAAGAAGTTCCCCTATATGTCTTCGAGTGTGTCGGCATTCTGATTCTTGGCAACTAATGTGTGAATGTTGATTGCCTGATGTCATTCAGGTGCTGTTCAATGGTGTGACTCTTCAATAACCAATAGCATGTGCATCTTGAGCCTAAAGCTCTAGCAGGATTCGAACTCTCAACCTAACAAACACCAGCACTAGACATTATCCCACTCTGCCACTGACAATCATACACATTCAGCAGTCACATTCAAATGGTGAAAATGTGTGTTGGTAAACACACAAGAAAAACTCCAAGTATACATTTGACAATAAAATGAAGGGCTTTCCTGAAAGAGTACACCTGAAAACTTTTGGATATTCTGGGGCAATTAGACATTTGTAGAGAAGAACAGTAATGGATGAAATATAAATACGATAGACTTAATGATGAAGGAAAAATAGTAAACAAAGAAGTTCCCCTATATGCCATAGAGTGTCAGCATTCTGATTCTTGGCAACTAATGAGTGTGAATGTTAATTGCCTGATGTCATTCAGGTGCTGTTCAATGGTGTGAATCTTCAATAACCAATAGCATGTGCATCTTGAGCTTCAAGCTCTAGCAGGATTCGAACTCTCAACCTAACAAACACCAGCAGTGTGTAATGAGTGTGAATGTTAATTGCCTGATGTCATTCAGGTGCTGTTCAATGGTGTGACTCAGAAGGCTCAATGGTATGGAGTGATGACACGAAGATGGCAGGTTTCGGTGCAACACAAGTTAACTTTATTTGAGTTTCAATTCATCTGTTCTTTTGTTCTTTACTTGTATGTGTGCTGCATCAAAGAGGAAACAAACAGAAAATGGAGTAATCAGTGAAATGGGGTAAATCAGTACAGATCCCAACTCACAAACAAACCAATTGACATTTGAACAATAAACTGAAATCATAAGGCTATATAAGGTACAACTAAACAATACTTGACATCCCAAGTCAACCAACATCACCTAATCATCTCTCACATGGGACTCCAACACACCAAACCAACAAACAAAGACCTTAACTTTACACATGATGACAGAGCTACTCTACAAACTGATAAACATCACAAAAGTCATAGTGAGGGTGATTAAAGTGATGACTTACGTTAACTCAAAGACGCACACAGAGCAGGACACACTGGAGTGCTGGGTTGAGATGAACAAAAGAGCGAACTGAGGGCGAGCAAACAATTTATCCTGGTCTGAGCCCCTGCTCCGGAGCTACAGGGTTTCCCAGCGGGTAAACTTTGGAAAGATTTGCAAAGATTTGGAAAAGATTTTTGAAAGACTACAGTCTCAGACCCTCTCACATCTAAAGACAAGTAGTAGAGTTTTAAGTCACAGACTTTGATTTTGCAATGACTAGGGATCTTGCAGGGTCACTATTTACAAGACTGCAACATGATTCCTTCAAATTATTACCCATTGTGCAATAGATAAACAGGAACTGAAAATTATAGCCTACTAAACTCAAAGTCGTATTTTCATGTTTCTGCAGCATTGTTTCATGCGTGACATCCTTAACCGATATAGAGTTGTTCTGTCAAGTGGAAGAGCCGACTAAATATGTATAAGAAATGACAAATATTATAAGAATAACAAATAATTATAGGCTACAGCTTATAATTATACAGTAATACTTGCCTTGCACTACAAGTCCATATTGACAAGTAGCTGTAATGTTATAGTGTGTTATCCTCCACAACCCAACAGCATTCTATTGTAGTATGCTAACATCCACAACCCACTAATGCTTCAAGTGGGATTTGAACTCTCAACCTAAGGATCACCAATACAAGGCATTATCCCACTGAGCCACTGTCAAGCCTACATGTTGGCCAGTCACATTCACATGGTGAAAATGTGTATTGGTAAACACACAAGAAAAACTCCAAGCATGGAGGTGCGATTAGACATTTGTAGAGATGAACACTAATAAATTAAATATAAATATGATAGACTTAATGATGAAGGAACAATAGTAAACAAAGAAGTTCCCCTGAATGTCATAGAGTGTCTCGGCATTCTGATTCTTGGCAACTGATGAGTGTGAATGTTGATTGCCTGATGTCATTCAGGTGCTGTTCAATGGTGTGAATCTTCAATAACCAATAGTATTCGAGCTAGAGCCTAAAGCACTACCGGGGATTCAAACCCTCAACCTAACAAACACCAGCACTAGGCATTATCCCACTGAGCCACTGACAATCCTACATATTGGGTAGTCACATTCACATGGTGAAAATGTGTGTTGGTAAACACACAAGAAAAACTCCAAGTATATATTTGACAATAAAATGAAGGGCTTTCCTGAAAAAATACACCTGAAAACTTTTGGATATTCTGGGGCAATTAGACATTTATAGAGAAGAACAGTAATGGATGAAATATAAATATGATAGACTTAATGATGAAGGAAAAATAGTAAACAAAGAAGTTCCCCTATATGTCATAGAGTGTGTCGGCATTCTGATTCTTGGCAACTAATGAGTGTGAATGTTAATTGTCTGATGTCATTCAGGTGCTGTTCAATAGTGTGAATCTTCAATAACCAATAGCATGTGCATCTTGAGCCTAAAGCTCTAGCAGGATTCAAACTCTCAACCTAACAAACTCCGGCACTAGGCATTATCCCACTCTGCCACTGACAATCATACACATTCAGCAGTCACATTCAAATGGTGAAAATGTGTGTTGGTAAACACACAAGAAAAACTCCAAGTATACATTTGACAATAAAATGAAGGGCTTTCCTGAAAGAGTACACCTGAAAACTTTTGGATATTCTGGGGCAATTAGACATTTATAGAGAAGAACAGTAATGGATGAAATATAAATATGATAGACTTAATGATGAAGGAAAAATAGTAAACAAAGAAGTTCCCCTATATGTCATAGAGTGTGTCGGCATTCTGATTCTTGGCAACTAATGAGTGTGAATGTTGATTGCCTGATGTCATTCAGGTGCTGTTCAATGGTGTGAATCTTCAATAACCAATAGTATTCGAGCTAGAGCTTAAAGCACTACCGGGGATTCGAACCCTCAACCTAACAAACACCAGCACTAGGCATTATACCACTGAGCCACTGACAATCCTACATATTTGCTAGTCACATTCACATGGTGAAAATGTGTGTTGGTAAACACACAAGAAAAACTCCAAGCATGGAGGGGCGATTAGACATTTGTAGAGATGAACACTAATAGATTAAATATAAATATGATAGACTTAATGATGAAGGAAAAATAGTAAACAAAGAAGTTCCCCTGAATGTCATAGAGTGTCTCGGCATTCTGATTCTTGGCAACTGATGAGTGTGAATGTTGATTGCCTGATGTCATTCAGGTGCTGTTCAATGGTGTGAATCTTCAATAACCAATAATATTCGAGCTAGAGCCTAAAGCACTACCGGGGATTCGAACCCTCAACCTAACAAACACCAGCACTAGGCATTATCCCACTGAGCCACTGACAATCCTACATATTGGGTAGTCACATTCACATGGTGAAAATGTGTGTTGGTAAACACACAAAAAAAACTCCAAGTATATATTTGACAATAAAATGAAGGGCTTTCCTGAAAAAATACACCTGAAAACTTTTGGATATTCTGGGGCAATTAGACATTTATAGAGAAGAACAGTAATGGATGAAATATAAATATGATAGACTTAATGATGAAGGAAAAATAGTAAACAAAGAAGTTCCCCTATATGTCATAGAGTGTGTCGGCATTCTGATTCTTGGCAACTAATGAGTGTGAATGTTGATTGCCTGATGTCATTCAGGTGCTGTTCAATGGTGTGAATCTTCAATAACCAATAGCATGTGCATATTGAGCATAAAGCTCTTGCAGGATTCGAACTCTCAACCTAACAAACACCAGCACTAGGCATTATCCCACTCTGCCACTGACAATCATACACATTCAGCAGTCACATTCAAATGGTGAAAATGTGTGTTTGTAAACACACAAGAAAAACTCCAAGTATACATTTGACAATAAAATGAAGGGCTTTATAAAAAAGAGTACAGATCTGAAAATGTGCATTGTTAATGGTATCCACCTAATGATGGCTGTATGCTTGTTATCCAAGAAAAAAAAATACTCATTTAGGAATATAGGTGATATAGGATAAATAGGCTGAGTGGTCAAACTTTATTGGCCTATATCTCTGAAATGGAACAACATATCCAAATTATTTTGATAACTTTTGTGAGGCTTTGTCTAAACATTGTCTGTGAAAATGTTGGTGAAGATTTGATAATTTTTGAAGCCTGTGAAACTTTTTATGATGTTTGGCTTTTCTCTGAAATTGTGGCAGAAGTAAACATTTTTAGAGCATAAGACCAGGGTGAAAAAGATGCATCTGAATGTAGAGATTAATATGATGAAAGAATTTTGAGTCTAGGTCAATCTGGTAAGGAGAAATAAGTGTTTTTGACAAGAGCGCCACCTTTGGGTGCAGTACCCCAAATTTGGGTTATGGGTAGTGGGGGGTACTGGTAACAATACTTGAAAATGTCAAGTTTCTAGGACTTACGGTTTATAGGAATATAGGTGATCTAGGAAAAAAGGCCTAAGTGGTCTAACTTTATTGGCCTATATCTCTGAAATGGAACAAAATATCAAAATTCTGAGCGATAACTTTTGTGAGGCTTGGTCTAAACATTGTCTGTGAGAATTTTGGTGAAGATTCGATTATTTTTGAAGAGTGTGAAACTTTTTATAATGTTTGGCTTTTCCATGAAATTGTGGAAAAAGTAAACATTTGTAGACCATAAGACCAGGGCCAAAAAGATGCATCTGAGTTTAGAGATTAATATTCTGAAAGAATTTTGAGTCTAGGTGAATCTGGTAAGGAGAAATAAGCATAATTAACTTTTTTTTTCAATAGCGCCACCTTTGGGTGCAGTACCCCAAATTTTGGGTTATGGGTAGAGGGGGGTACTGGTAACCATGCCTGAAAATTTCAAGAGTTTTGGAGTTACGGTTTAGGCTGCAGTATGACTTTTACAGAATTTTGGCCAAAAAATGAACGGTACAGAAACAATAGGGTTCCTGCAGCTACGCTGCTCGGACCCCTAATAAGAAAAGGTAGAATCACTATGGGTTGCCGCGCAGCTTCGCTGCTTGGCCCCCAAATATAGCTGCAAGCAGCAATGTGGGGGCCAAGCAAATAAGCAGAAGTTGGGATTGGACTGGACTAGACTAAGATAGACTAGACAAGTCTGGATTGGAATGGACTGGATTGGAATGGGATTGCTGAGATATTAGCCTACTTCAAGTGATTGTTGATTGGATTGGATTGAATTGGATTGGATTGGGATTGGACTGGACTGGACTGAATTGGAGAGGCCTGGATTGGATTGGACTGGACTGGACTGGACTGGACTGGACTGGACTGGATTGGACTGGACTGGACTGGATTGGATTGGACTGGACTGGATTGGGATTGGGATTGCAGAGATATGAGCTTACTTCATGTGATTGTTGATTAGATTGGATTTAATTGGGCTGGACTGGATTGGATTGGATTGGATTGGATTGGATTGGACTGGATTGGATTGGATTGGATTGGGATTGGATTGGACTGGACTGGACTGAATTGGACAGGACTGGACTGGATTGGATTGGACTGGACTGGACTGGACTGGACTGGATTGGACTGGATTGGGATTGGGATTGCAGAGATATGAGCCTACTTCATGTGATTGTTGAATAGATTGGATTTAATTGGGCTGGACTGGATTGGATTGGATTGGACTGGACTGGACTATATTGGATTTGATTGGACTGGATTGGGATTGCTGAGATATGAGACTACTTCATGTGATTGTTGATTGGATTGGATTGGATTGGATTGGTTTGGATTGAATTGGACTGGACTGGACTGGATTGGATTGGATTGTACTGGACTGGACTGGATTGGATTGGATTGGATTGGATTGGACTGGAATGGAATGGATTGGATTGGATTGGGATTGGACTGGACTGAATTGGACAGGACTGGACTGGACTGGACTGGACTGGACTGGATTGGATTGGACTGGACTGGACTTGACTGGATTGAATTGGGATTGGACTGGACTGAATTGGACAGGACTGGACTGGATTGGATTGGACTGAATTGGACAGGACTGGATTGGATTGGATTGGACTGGAATGGAATGGAATGGAATGGAATGGATTGGATTGGATTGGGATTGGACTGGACTGAATTGGACAGGACTGGATTGGATTGGACTGGACTGGACTGGACTGGACTGGATTGGATTGGATTGGGATTGGACTGGACTGAATTGAACAGGACTGGACTGGATTGGATTGGACTGGACTGAATTGGACAGGACTGGATTGGATTGGATTGGATTGGAATGGAATGGAATGGAATGGAATGGACTGGATTGGATTGGATTGGGATTGGACTGGACTGAATTGGACAGGACTGGACTGGACTGGACTGGACTGGATTGGATTGGACTGGATTGGATTGGATTGGATTGGTATTGGACTGGACTGAATTGGACAGGACTGGACTGGATTGGATTGGACTGGACTGTATTGGGATTGGGATTGTAGAGATATGAGCCTACTTCATATGATTGTTCATTGGATTGGATTTAATTGGACTGGATTGGATTGGATTGGACTGGATTGGATTTGATTGGACTGGATTGGGATTACTGAGATATGAGACTACTTCATGTGATTGTCGATTGGATTGGATTTAATTGGATTGTACTGGACTGGATTGGATTGGACTGGATTGGATTTGATTGGATTGGATTGGGATTGCTGAGATATGAGCCTACTTCATGTGATGGTTGATTGGATTGGATTGAATTGGACTGGATTGGATTGGGATTGCTGAGATATGAGCCTACTTCATGTGATTGTTGATTGGATTGGATTGAATTGGACTGGATTGGGATTGGGTCTTGAGTCCATGTACAAAGTTTGATTTCAATCCATGAAAGCGTAAGATTTGAGCCTAATTCATGTCATTCATGACACCAAATGTATTGTAGCTATTCAGGATGTGTTCATGAGTCCACGTACCAAGTTTGGTGTTGATACGAGAAAGTCTTGCTAATTATGGCACCCCTAGTGGTCAAAAGTCACCAAATGTATTGTGCGTCCTCAGGTTGTGACCACGAGTCCACGTACCAAGTTTGAGGTTGATATGAGAAAGTATTGCTAATTATAGCGCCTCTAGTGGTCAAAGTACACCAAATGTTTTGTGTGTCCTCAGGATGGGGTCCCAAGTCTATGAACCAAGTTTGGTATTGATATGTGAAAGCGTTGCTGAGATAGGAGCTAACTTCCTGTAACTCTAGCGCCCCCTTAGTGGTCAAAGGTCACCAAATTGATTGTGTGTCCACAGGATGGGGTCCCAAGTCCATATACCAAGTTTGGTTTTGATATGTGAAAGTGTTGTTGAGATATGAGCCTACTTCCTGTGATTATAGCGCCCCCATAGTGGTCAAAAGTCACGAAATGTATTGAGCCTTCTCCTAATTGGGTTCTGAGCCCATGTACCAAGTTTGGTTTTGATATGTGAAAGCTTGGCGGAGATAACAGTTCACTTCCTGTTTGAAGGCTTTGCCGCCAATTTCGATTGGTCGTCACGGCTGACCTGTTCTGAATAAAGGTACAAAAAGCAATGCGTTTGTGAGGCATGGTCTGAAGATCATCTGTGCCAAGTTTCGTGAAAATTGGATGAAATTTGTGACCTGTGAAAACTTTTAAGTGTTTTTGATGAAATCCAATATGGCAGTCCAATCAATTATGTTAATGTCAAAAGTTGATATGTGTCAGCCTAAGGCCCTCCCAAAATATTAACAGAGATAACTAATATGTTTTAATTTCAAACACATCACCCCATAGAGGCCAAAACGTACTTTTGTTAATTATAGCGCCACCTGTAGGTCAAAAGTCATCAAATTTATTGAGCCTCCTCCTAATTGGGTCCTGAGCCCATGTAGTGAGTTTGGTTTTGATATGTGAAAGCCTTGCCGAGATCTGAGTTCACTTCCTGTTTGGCGGCTTCGCCGCCAATTTTGATTGGTCGTGACTGGCGACCAGTTTTGAGTATGGGTGTCAAAGGCAATGCAATTATGAGACATGGTCTGAAGAACATCTGTGTCAAGTTTCGTGAAAATTGGATGAAGTTTGTGACCTGTGAAAACTTTTAAGTGTTTTTGATGAAATCCAATATGGCGGTCCAATCAATTATGTTAATGTCAAAAGTTGATATGTGTCAGCCTAAGGACCTCCCAAAGTATTAACAGAGATGACTAATATGTTTTAATTTCAAACACATCACCCCATAGAGGCCAAAATGTAGTTTTGTTAATTATAGCGCCACCTGTAGGTCAAAAGTCATCAAATTTATTGAGCCTCCTCCTAATTGGGTCCTGAGTCGATGTACTGAGTTTGGTTTTGATATGTGAAAGCCTTGCCGAGATCTGAGTTCACTTCCTGTTTGGCGGCTTTGCCGCCAATTTTGATTGGTCGTGACTGGCGACCAGTTGTGAGTATGGGTGTCAAAGGCAATGCAATTATGAGGCATGGTCTGAAGATCATCTGTGTGAAGTTTCGTGAAAATTGGATGAAGTTTGTGACCTGTGAAAACTTTTAAGTGTTTTTGATGAAATACAATATGGCGGAGGTCCAATATGGCGGAAAGTAACGTAATAGAAGTTAGTGAACTCAGGTCAGTCCAGGGGTTCCAACTGTATATGGATGTTCAAAATTGGACATACGGTTCAAAAGTTAAGTGCATGGATGCAATGGCAACTTTGACCCATTGGTGGCGCTAGACTGCCTGGGGTTCAGACTTGAAAATTTGTGAAATGGAATATGGGAATGTATGGAATGTATGTGCCAAATTTCACAACTTTTTACTGTACGGTTCTATGGGCTGCCATAGACTTCAATGGCAGCGGAAAGATGTGTAATAATAATAATAAATATAGCTGCAAGCAGCAATGAGGGGGCCAAGCAGTTGAGCAGGAGTTGTCATGGCAACCCAATGTTGCTACATTATACACACACCCAATTAACCCCCCCTGTCCCACACACACACATATACACAGATAAACTTCTTCCCCCACACACCCCAATAACCCCCCACACATATGCATACCTCAAACATCACCAAATTTATTGTGCGTAGTCAGGTTGTAGTCACAAGTCCACATACCAAGTTTGGTGTCGATACAAGAAAGTGTTGATAATTGTAGCACCCCTAGTGGTCAAAGCTCACTAAATATATTGTGCGTCTTCAGGATGTGTTCCCGAGTCCATGTACCAAGTTTGGTGTCGATACGATAAAGTTTTTCTAATTATAGCGCCCCTAGTGGTCAAAGGTCACTAAATGTATTGTCCTTATTCAGGATGTGGTCCCGAGTCCAGGTACCAAGTTTGGTGTCGATACGAGAAAGTGTTGCAAATTATAGCACCCCTAGTGGTCAAACGTTGCTAAAATTATTGTCTGTCCTCAGGATGAGGTCCCAAGTCCATATACTAAGTTTGGTTTCAATATGTGAAAGCATTGCTGAAATATGAGCCCACTTCTTGTGATTATAGCGCCACCTATAGGTCAAAAGTCATCAAATTTATTGAGCCTCCTCCTAATTGGGTCCTGAGACCCTGTACTGAGTTTGGTGTTGATACGCAAAAGCCTTGCTGAGATCACTTCACTTCCTGTTTGGCGGCTTTGCCGCCAAACTTGATTGGTCAAGACGGGCGATGGGTTTTGAATATGGGTCCAAAAAGCAATGCGTTTGTGAGTCATGGTCTGAAGATCATCTGAACCAAGTTTCATGAAAATCGGATGAACTTTGTGACCTTTGATGCCTTTTAAGTGATTTTGATTAAATCCAATATGGCGGCCAGATCAATTATGTTGACATCACAAAATCACATCTGTCAGCCTTAGGACCTCCCAGAGACATCACTAGTATATTAACATTAACATTAACAGACACCAATAGTAAGTTTTAATTCCAAACACATCACCCGTTACAGGCCAAAATGTAATTTTGCTTATTATAGCGCCACCTATAGGTCAAAAGTCATCAAATTTATTGAGCCTTCTCCTTATTGGGTCCTGACCCCATGTACTGAGTTTGGTTTTGATACGTTAAAGCTTTACTGAGATATTACTTCGCTTCCTGTTTGGCGGCTTCGCCGCCAAACTTGATTGGTCGTCTCAGGCAACCGGTTTTGAATATGTCTCCAAAAAGCAATGCGTTTATGAGTCATGGTCTGACGATCATCTGCGTCAAGTTTCGTGAAAATCGGAGAAACTTTCTGACCTTTGATGCCTTTTAAGTGTTTTTGATGACATCCAATATGGCGGTCGAATAAATTATGTTGACGTCACATGTTGGCATGTGACCTGCCTAAGGACCTCTCAAGGTATTAACAGATATCACTAATATGCTTTAATTCTAAACACATGACCCGTTACAGGCTAAAACATAATTTTGCTAATTATAGCGCCACCTATAGGTCAAAAGTCATCAAATTTATTGAGCCTCCTCCTAATTGGGTACTGAGACCCTGTACTGAGTTTGGTGTTGATACGCGAAAGCCTTGCTGAGATATCACTTCACTTCCTGTTTGGCGGCTTCGCCGCCAAACTTGATTGGTCGTCACAGGCAACCGGTTTTGAATATGTCTCCAAAAAGCAATGCGTTTATGAGTCATGGTCTGACGATCATCTGCGTCAAGTTTCGTGAAAATCGGACAAACTTTGCGAACTTTGATGCCTTTTAAGTGTTTTTGATGAAATACAATATGGCGGAAGATCGATCCAACATGGCGGAAATTGACGTCATGGGGTGCGTTGAGTTCGGCCTCATCCAAGACTTCCAAAGATATTGCGATATTCAAAATCGGGCATACGGTTCAAAAGTTAATTGCATGGATGCAATGTCAACTTTGACCCATTGGTGGCGCTAGACTCTCTGTGGTTCAGGCATAAAACTTGCTCAAATTAATTTTTATACTGTCCCGAATCAATGTGCCAAATTTCACAACTTTTTACTGTACGGTTCTATGGGCTGCCATAGACTTCAATGACAGCGGAAAGATGTGTAATAATAATAATAAATATAGCTGCAAGCAGCAATGAGGTGGCCAAGCAGTTGAGCAGGAGTTGTCATGGCAACCCAATGTTGCTACATTATACACACACCCAATTAACCCCCCCTGTCCCACACACACACATATACACAGATAAACTTCTTCCCCCACACACCCCAATAACCCCCCACACATATGCATACCTCAAACATCACCAAATTTATTGTGCGTAGTCAGGTTGTAGTCACAAGTCCACATACCAAGTTTGGTGTCGATACAAGAAAGTGTTGATAATTGTAGCACCCCTAGTGGTCAAAGCTCACTAAATATATTGTGCGTCTTCAGGATGTGTTCCCGAGTCCATGTACCAAGTTTGGTGTCGATACGATAAAGTTTTTCTAATTATAGCGCCCCTAGTGGTCAAAGGTCACTAAATGTATTGTCCTTATTCAGGATGTGGTCCCGAGTCCAGGTACCAAGTTTGGTGTCGATACGAGAAAGTGTTGCAAATTATAGCACCCCTAGTGGTCAAACGTTGCTAAAATTATTGTCTGTCCTCAGGATGAGGTCCCAAGTCCATATACTAAGTTTGGTTTCAATATGTGAAAGCATTGCTGAAATATGAGCCCACTTCTTGTGATTATAGCGCCACCTATAGGTCAAAAGTCATCAAATTTATTGAGCCTCCTCCTAATTGGGTCCTGAGACCCTGTACTGAGTTTGGTGTTGATACGCAAAAGCCTTGCTGAGATCACTTCACTTCCTGTTTGGCGGCTTCGCCGCCAAACTTGATTGGTCAAGACGGGCGATGGGTTTTGAATATGGGTCCAAAAAGCAATGCGTTTGTGAGTCATGGTCTGAAGATCATCTGAACCAAGTTTCATGAAAATCGGATGAACTTTGTGACCTTTGATGCCTTTTAAGTGATTTTGATTAAATCCAATATGGCGGCCAGATCAATTATGTTGACATCACAAAATCACATCTGTCAGCCTTAGGACCTCCCAGAGACATCACTAGTATATTAACATTAACATTAACAGACACCAATAGTAAGTTTTAATTCCAAACACATCACCCGTTACAGGCCAAAATGTAATTTTGCTTATTATAGCGCCACCTATAGGTCAAAAGTCATCAAATTTATTGAGCCTTCTCCTTATTGGGTCCTGACCCCATGTACTGAGTTTGGTTTTGATACGTTAAAGCTTTACTGAGATATTACTTCGCTTCCTGTTTGGCGGCTTCGCCGCCAAACTTGATTGGTCGTCTCAGGCAACCGGTTTTGAATATGTCTCCAAAAAGCAATGCGTTTATGAGTCATGGTCTGACGATCATCTGCGTCAAGTTTCGTGAAAATCGGAGAAACTTTCTGACCTTTGATGCCTTTTAAGTGTTTTTGATGACATCCAATATGGCGGTCGAATAAATTATGTTGACGTCACATGTTGGCATGTTTCGGCCTAAGGACCTCTCAAGGTATTAACAGATATCACTAATATGCTTTAATTCTAAACACATGACCCGTTACAGGCTAAAACATAATTTTGCTAATTATAGCGCCACCTATAGGTCAAAAGTCATCAAATTTATTGAGCCTCCTCCTAATTGGGTACTGAGACCCTGTACTGAGTTTGGTGTTGATACGCGAAAGCCTTGCTGAGATATCACTTCACTTCCTGTTTGGCGGCTTCGCCGCCAAACTTGATTGGTCGTCACAGGCAACCGGTTTTGAATATGTCTCCAAAAAGCAATGCGTTTATGAGTCATGGTCTGACGATCATCTGCGTCAAGTTTCGTGAAAATCGGACAAACTTTGCGAACTTTGATGCCTTTTAAGTGTTTTTGATGAAATACAATATGGCGGAAGATCCAACATGGCGGAAATTGACGTCATGGGGTGCGTTGAGTTCGGCCTCATCCAAGACTTCCAAAGATATTGCGATATTCAAAATCGGGCATACGGTTCAAAAGTTAATTGCATGGATGCAATGTCAACTTTGACCCATTGGTGGCGCTAGACTCTCTGTGGTTCAGGCATAAAACTTGCTCAAATTAATTTTTATACTGTCCCGAATCAATGTGCCAAATTTCACAACTTTTTACTGTACGGTTCTATGGGCTGCCATAGACTTCAATGACAGCGGAAAGATGTGTAATAATAATAATAAATATAGCTGCAAGCAGCAATGAGGGGGCCAAGCAGTTGAGCAGGAGTTGTCATGGCAACCCAATGTTGCTACATTATACACACACCCAATTAACCCCCCCTGTCCCACACACACACATATACACAGATAAACTTCTTCCCCCACACACCCCAATAACCCCCCACACATATGCATACCTCAAACATCACCAAATTTATTGTGCGTAGTCAGGTTGTAGTCACAAGTCCACATACCAAGTTTGGTGTCGATACAAGAAAGTGTTGATAATTGTAGCACCCCTAGTGGTCAAAGCTCACTAAATATATTGTGCCTCTTCAGGATGTGTTCCCGAGTCCATGTACCAAGTTTGGTGTCGATACGATAAAGTTTTTCTAATTATAGCGCCCCTAGTGGTCAAAGGTCACTAAATGTATTGTCCTTATTCAGGATGTGGTCCCGAGTCCAGGTACCAAGTTTGGTGTCGATACGAGAAAGTGTTGCAAATTATAGCACCCCTAGTGGTCAAACGTTGCTAAAATTATTGTCTGTCCTCAGGATGAGGTCCCAAGTCCATATACTAAGTTTGGTTTCAATATGTGAAAGCATTGCTGAAATATGAGCCCACTTCTTGTGATTATAGCGCCACCTATAGGTCAAAAGTCATCAAATTTATTGAGCCTCCTCCTAATTGGGTCCTGAGACCCTGTACTGAGTTTGGTGTTGATACGCAAAAGCCTTGCTGAGATCACTTCACTTCCTGTTTGGCGGCTTCGCCGCCAAACTTGATTGGTCAAGACGGGCGATGGGTTTTGAATATGGGTCCAAAAAGCAATGCGTTTGTGAGTCATGGTCTGAAGATCATCTGAACCAAGTTTCATGAAAATCGGATGAACTTTGTGACCTTTGATGCCTTTTAAGTGATTTTGATTAAATCCAATATGGCGGCCAGATCAATTATGTTGACATCACAAAATCACATCTGTCAGCCTTAGGACCTCCCAGAGACATCACTAGTATATTAACATTAACATTAACAGACACCAATAGTAAGTTTTAATTCCAAACACATCACCCGTTACAGGCCAAAATGTAATTTTGCTTATTATAGCGCCACCTATAGGTCAAAAGTCATCAAATTTATTGAGCCTTCTCCTTATTGGGTCCTGACCCCATGTACTGAGTTTGGTTTTGATACGTTAAAGCTTTACTGAGATATTACTTCGCTTCCTGTTTGGCGGCTTCGCCGCCAAACTTGATTGGTCGTCTCAGGCAACCGGTTCTGAATATGTCTCCAAAAAGCAATGCGTTTATGAGTCATGGTCTGACGATCATCTGCGTCAAGTTTCGTGAAAATCGGAGAAACTTTCTGACCTTTGATGCCTTTTAAGTGTTTTTGATGACATCCAATATGGCGGTCGAATAAATTATGTTGACGTCACATGTTGGCATGTTTCGGCCTAAGGACCTCTCAAGGTATTAACAGATATCACTAATATGCTTTAATTCTAAACACATGACCCGTTACAGGCTAAAACATAATTTTGCTAATTATAGCGCCACCTATAGGTCAAAAGTCATCAAATTTATTGAGCCTCCTCCTAATTGGGTACTGAGACCCTGTACTGAGTTTGGTGTTGATACGCGAAAGCCTTGCTGAGATATCACTTCACTTCCTGTTTGGCGGCTTCGCCGCCAAACTTGATTGGTCGTCACAGGCAACCGGTTTTGAATATGTCTCCAAAAAGCAATGCGTTTATGAGTCATGGTCTGACGATCATCTGCGTCAAGTTTCGTGAAAATCGGACAAACTTTGCGAACTTTGATGCCTTTTAAGTGTTTTTGGTGAAATCCAATATGGCGGTCGAATCAATTATGTTGACGTCACATGTTGGCATGTGTCGGACTAAAGACCTCTCAAGGTATTAACAGATATCACTAATATGCTTTAATTCTAAACACATGACCCGTTACACGCCAAAACGTAATTTTGCTAATTATAGCGCCACCTATAGGTCAAAAGTCATAAAATGTATTGAGCCTCCTCCTAATTGGGTACTGAGACCCTGTACTGAGTTTGGTGTTGATACGTGAAAGCATTGCTGAGATATTATTCACTTCCTGTTTGGCGGCTTCGCCGCCAAACTTGATTGGTCGTCACGGGCAACGGGATTTTGAATTTGGTTCCAGAAAGCAATGCATTTATGAGTCATGGTCTGAAGATCATCTGCGTCAAGTTTCGTGAAAATCGGACAAACTTTGCGAACTTTGATGCCTTTTAAGTGTTTTGATGAAATACAATATGGCGGAAGATCCAACATGGCGGAAATTGACGTCATGGGGTGCGTTGAGTTCGGCCTCATCCAAGACTTCCAAAGATATTGCGATATTCAAAATCGGGCATACGGTTCAAAAGTTAATTGCATGGATGCAATGTCAACTTTGACCCATTGGTGGCGCTAGACTCTCTGTGGTTCAGGCATAAAACTTGCTCAAATTCATTTTTATACTGTCCCGAATCAATGTGCCAAATTTCACAACTTTTTACTGTACGGTTCTATGGGCTGCCATAGACTTCAATGGCAGCGGAAAGATGTGTAATAATAATAATAATAATAAGAAAAGGTAGAATCACTATGGGTTGCCGCGCAGCTTCGCTGCTTGGCCCCCAAATATAGCTGCAAGCAGCAATGTGGGGGCCAAGCAGTTGAGCAGGAGTTGTCATGGCAACCCAATGTTGCTACATTATACACACACCCAATTAACCACCCGTCCCACACACACACATATACAAAGATAAACTTCCTCTCCCACACACCCCAATAACCCCCCATACATATGCATACCTCAAACATCACCAAATGTATTGTGCATAGTCAGGTTGTAGTCACAAGTCCACATACCAAGTTTGGTGTCGATACGAGAAAGTGTTGATAATTATAGCACCCCTAGTGGTCAAAAGTCACCACATTTATTGTGCGTCCTCAGGTTGTAGTCACGAGTCCATATACCAAGTTTGGTGTTGATACGAGAAAGTGTTGCAAATTATAGCACCCCTAGTGGTCAAAGGTCGCTAAAATTATTGTATGTCCTCAGGATGTGGTCCCGAGTCAATGAGCCAAGTTTGGTTTCGATACGTGAAAGCATTGCAGAAATATGAGCCCACTTCCTGTGATTATAGCGCCACATAGTGGTCAAAATTTACCACATTTCTTGAGTGTCCTCCTGATTGAGTCCTGAACCTATATACCTAGTTTGGTTTTGATATGTGAAAGCATTGCTGAGATATCACTTCACTTCCTGTTTGGCGGCTTCGCCGCCAAACTTGATTGGTTGTCACGGGCAACAGGTTTTGAATATGGTTCCAGAAAGCAATGCATTTATGAGACATGGTCTGACGATCATCTGCGTCAAGTTTCGTGAAAATCGGAGAAACTTTGTGACCTTTGATGCCTTTTAAGTGTTTTTGATGACATCCAATATGGCGGTTGGATCATTTATGTTGACGTCACATGTTGGCATGTGGCGGCCTAAGGACCTCTCAAGGTATTAACAGATATCACTAATATGCTTTAATTCCAAACACATGACCCGTTACAGGCTAAAACGTAATTTTGGTAATTATAGCGCCACCTATAGGTCAAAAGTCACCAAATTTATTGAGCCTCCTCCTAATTGGGTCCTGAGACCCTGTACTGAGTTTGGTGTTGATACGCGAAAGCCTTGCTGAGATCACTTCAATTCCTGTTTGGCGGCTTCGCCGCCAAACTTGATTGGTCACGACGGGCGATGGGTTTTGAATATGGCTCCGAAAAGCAATAACATTTGTGAGTCATAGTCTGAAGATCATCTGCGTCAAGTTTCGTGAAAATCGGACAAACTTTGCGAACTTTGATGCCTTTTAGGTGTTTTTGATTAAATCCAATATGGCAGCCTGATCAATTACGTTTACCCCATAAATTGACATCTGCGTTGAGTTCGGTCTCATCCAAGGATTCCAAATATACCTTAATGTTCAAAATGTGGTGTACCATTCAAACGTTATGTGCATAGATGTAATAAAAAATTTGAAATGTTGGTGGCGCTAGAGCACTCAAAGTGCAGACTTGAAACTTTGATAAATTAAAGATATGACTGAACCGAATCAATGTGCCGAATATCCCAACTTTTTACTGTATGGTTTAATGGCAAATTAGCGTTTCGTTATAATAATAATAATAATAAGAATACGTAGAATCACTATGGGTTGCCTCGCAGCTTCGCTGCTTGGCCCCCAAATATAGCTGCAAGCAGCAATGTGGGGGCCAAGCAGTTGAGCAGGAGTTGTCATGGCAACCCAATGTTGCTACATTATACATACACCCAATTAACCACCCGTCCCACACACACACATATACACAGATAAACTTCCTCTCCCACACACCCCAATAACCCCCCATACATATGCACACCTCAAACATCACCAAATGTATTGTGCATAGTCAGGTTGTACTCACGAGTCCACATACCAAGTTTGGTGTCGATACGAGAAAGTGTTGATAATTATAGCACCCCTAGTGGTCAAAAGTCACCACATTTATTGTGCGTCCTCAGGTTGTAGTCACGAGTCCATATACCAAGTTTGGTGTTGATACGAGAAAGTGTTGCAAATTATAGCACCCCTAGTGGTCAAAGGTCGCTAAAATTATTGTATGTCCTCAGGATGTGGTCCCGAGTCAATGAGCCAAGTTTGGTTTCGATACGTGAAAGCATTGCAGAAATATGAGCCCACTTCCTGTGATTATAGCGCCACATAGTGGTCAAAATTTACCACATTTCTTGAGTGTCCTCCTGATTGAGTCCTGAACCTATATACCTAGTTTGGTTTTGATATGTGAAAGCATTGCTGAGATATCACTTCACTTCCTGTTTGGCGGCTTCGCCGCCAAACTTGATTGGTTGTCACGGGCAACAGGTTTTGAATATGGTTCCAGAAAGCAATGCATTTATGAGACATGGTCTGACGATCATCTGCGTCAAGTTTCGTGAAAATCGGAGAAACTTTGTGACCTTTGATGCCTTTTAAGTGTTTTTGATGACATCCAATATGGCGGTTGGATCATTTATGTTGACGTCACATGTTGGCATGTGGCGGCCTAAGGACCTCTCAAGGTATTAACAGATATCACTAATATGCTTTAATTCCAAACACATGACCCGTTACAGGCTAAAACGTAATTTTGGTAATTATAGCGCCACCTATAGGTCAAAAGTCACCAAATTTATTGAGCCTCCTCCTAATTGGGTCCTGAGACCCTGTACTGAGTTTGGTGTTGATACGCGAAAGCCTTGCTGAGATCACTTCAATTCCTGTTTGGCGGCTTCGCCGCCAAACTTGATTGGTCACGACGGGCGATGGGTTTTGAATATGGCTCCGAAAAGCAATAACATTTGTGAGTCATAGTCTGAAGATCATCTGCGTCAAGTTTCGTGAAAATCGGACAAACTTTGCGAACTTTGATGCCTTTTAGGTGTTTTTGATTAAATCCAATATGGCAGCCTGATCAATTACGTTTACCCCATAAATTGACATCTGCGTTGAGTTCGGTCTCATCCAAGGATTCCAAATATACCTTAATGTTCAAAATGTGGTGTACCATTCAAACGTTATGTGCATAGATGTAATAAAAAATTTGAAATGTTGGTGGCGCTAGAGCACTCAAAGTGCAGACTTGAAACTTTGATAAATTAAAGATATGACTGAACCGAATCAATGTGCCGAATATCCCAACTTTTTACTGTATGGTTTAATGGCAAATTAGCGTTTCGTTATAATAATAATAATAATAAGAATACGTAGAATCACTATGGGTTGCCTCGCAGCTTCGCTGCTTGGCCCCCAAATATAGCTGCAAGCAGCAATGTGGGGGCCAAGCAGTTGAGCAGGAGTTCATGGCAACCCAATGTTGTTACATTATACACACACCCAATTAACCCCCCATCCCACACACAGAAATATACACAGATAAACCTCCTCTCGCACACACTCCAATAGTCCCACACACATACGCATGCCTCAAACATCACAAAATGTATTATGCTTCCTCAGGTTGTAGTCACAAGTCCACATACCAAGTTTGGTGTCAATACGAGAAAGTGTTGATAATTATAGTGACTAGTGGTCAAATGTCACTAAATATATTGAGCGTCTTCAGGATGTGTTCCCGAGTCCATGTACCAAGTTTGGTGTTGATACGAGAAAGTTTTGCTAATTATAGCGCCCCTAGTGGTCAAAGGTCATTAAATGTATTGTCCTTATTCAGGATGTGGTCCCGAGTCCAGGTACCAAGTTTGGTGTCGAAACGAGAAAGTGTTGCAAATTATAGCACCCCTAGTGGTCAAAGGTCGCTAAAATTATTGTATGTCCTCAGGATGTGGTCCCGAGTCAATGAGCCAAGTTTGGTTTCGATACGTGAAAGCATTGCAGAAATATGAGCCCACTTCCTGTGATTATAGCGCCACATAGTGGTCAAAATTTACCACATTTCTTGAGTGTCCTCCTGATTGAGTCCTGAACCTATATACCTAGTTTGGTTTTGATATGTGAAAGCATTGCTGAGATATCACTTCACTTCCTGTTTGGCGGCTTCGCCGCCAAACTTGATTGGTTGTCACGGGCAACAGGTTTTGAATATTGTTCCAGAAAGCAATGCATTTATGAGTCATGGTATGAAGATCATCTACGTCAAGTTTCGTGAAAATCAGACAAACTTTGTAACCTTTGATGCCTTTTAAGTGTTTTTGATGACGTCCAATATGGCGGTTGGATCAATTACGTTGACGTCACATGTTGGCATGTGTCGGCCTAAGGACCTGTCAAGGTATTAATAGATATCACTAATATGTTTTAATTCCAAACACATGACCCGTTACAGGTTAAAACGTAATTTTGCTAATTATAGCGCCACCTATAGGTCAAAAGTAATCAAATATATTGAGCCTCCTCCTAACTGGGTCCTGAGACTATGTACTGAGATTGGTGTTGATACACGAAAGCCTTGCTGAGATATCACTCCACTTCCTGTTTGGCGGCTTCGCCGCCAAACGTGATTGGTCGTCACAGGCAACCGGTTTTGAATATGTCTCCAAAAAGCAATGCGTTTATGAGTCATGGTCTGACGATCATCTGCGTCAAGTTTCGTGAAAATCGGAGAAACTTTGTGACCTTTGATGCCTTTTAAGTGTTTTTGATGACATCCAATATGGCGGTTGGATCATTTATGTTGACGTCACATGTTGGCATGTGGCGGCCTAAGGACCTCTCAAGGTATTAACAGATATCACTAATATGCTTTAATTCCAAACACATGACCCGTTACAGGCTAAAACGTAATTTTGGTAATTATAGCGCCACCTATAGGTCAAAAGTCACCAAATTTATTGAGCCTCCTCCTAATTGGGTCCTGAGACCCTATACTGAGTTTGGTGTTGATACGCGAAAGCCTTGCTGAGATCACTTCACTTCCTGTTTGGCGGCTTCGCCGCCAAACTTGATTGGTTGTGACGGGCGACGTGTTTTGAATATGGCTCCTAAAAGCAATGCATTTATGAGTCATGGTCTGAAGATCATCTGCGTCAAGTTTCGTGAAAATCGGACAAACTTTGCCAACTTTGATGCCTTTTAGGTGTTTTTGATTAAATCCAATATGGCAGCCTGATCAATTACGTTTACCCCATAAATTGACATCTGCGTTGAGTTCGGTCTCATCCAAGGATTCCAAATATACCTTAATGTTCAAAATGTGGTGTACCATTCAAACGTTATGTGCATAGATGTAATAAAAAATTTGAAATGTTGGTGGCGCTAGAACACTCAAAGTGCAGACTTGAAACTTTGATAAATTAAAGATATGACTGAACCGAATCAATGTGCCGAATATCCCAACTTTTTACTGTATGGTTTAATGGCAAATTAGCGTTTCGTTATAATAATAATAATAATAAGAATACGTAGAATCACTATGGGTTGCCTCGCAGCTTCGCTGCTTGGCCCCCAAATATAACCGCAAGCGGTGATTTACGGGGTCCGAGCAAAACGAACATGATGGCATAGCTTTTTAGTTTTACATATGCTTTGATTGTTTGGGCACAATTGTTCAAAAGAAACGTGATCGGATTTCGGTTATCGGATTTCAGTTACCGGATTTCAGCTATCGGATTGGATCAAATCTTGAAAATGGGTTGTTCAAAGGGAAACAAGGATCCTGAAATTGGATTAGATCACATAATCTATTCTTGGTTTTGATCTGGATAAAACCTTCACTTTGTGTCGTTCAACACTTTTGAGTTGGATTGGAATAAATTTGATGCATAAAATTAGGATTACCCTGTGCTGTAACATTATAGTGTGCTAACCTCCACAACCCAACAGTATTCTAACAATACTTGATTCTACAGGACTATTTATTTGTTGTGGATAAGATGAAGGGTTTGATAATGGAAGGCAGTGTTTCCCACAGAATTGAATTGTATTTGTGGTGGTGGGTTCTGTGTCGGAGTCAATAAGATAAACAGCGTATAATTATACAGTTATACTTGCCTTGCACTACAAGTCCATATTGACAAGTAGCTGTAATGCTGTAATGTTATAGTGTGCTAACCTCCACAACCCAACAGCATTCTATTCTAGTATGCTAACCTCCACAACCCAACAGTATTTTAACACTAATGCTTCAGGTGGGATTTGAACACTCAACATAAGGATGACCAGTACAAGGCATTATCCCACTAAGCCACTGTCAATCCTACATCTTTGCCAGTCACATTCACATGCTGAAAATGTGTATTGGTAAACACACAAGAAAAACTACAAGTATACATTTGACAATAAAATGAAGGGCTTTCCTGAAAGAGAACACCTGAAAACGTTTGGAAATTCTGGGACAATTAGACATTTGTAGAGAAGAACAGTAATGGATGAAATATAAATATGATAGACTTAATGATGAAGGAAAAATAGTAAACAAAGAAGTTCCCCTATATGTCTTCGAGTGTGTCGGCATTCTGATTCTTGGCAACTAATGAGTGTGAATGTTGATTGCCTGATGTCATTCAGGTGCTGTTCAATGGTGTGACTCTTCAATAACCAATAGCATGTGCATCTTGAGCCTAAAGCTCTAGCAGGATTCGAACTCTCAACCTAACAAACACCAGCACTAGGCATTATCCCTCTGAGCCACTAACAATCCGACATATTAGGCAGTCACATTCACATGGTGAAAATGTGTGTTGGTAAACACACAAGAAAAACTCCAAGTATACATTTGACAATAAAATGAAGGGCTTTCCTGAAAGAGTACACCTGAAAACGTTTGGAAATTCTGGGACAATTAGACATTTGTAGAGAAGAACAGTAATGGATGAAATATAAATATGATAGACTTAATGATGAAGGAAAAATAGTAAACAAAGAAGTTCCCCTATATGTCTTCGAGTGTGTCGGCATTCTGATTCTTGGCAACTAATGAGTGTGAATGTTGATTGCCTGATGTCATTCAGGTGCTGTTCAATGGTGTGACTCTTCAATAACCAATAGCATGTGCATCTTGAGCCTAAAGCTCTAGCAGGATTCTAACTCTCAACCTAACAAACACCAGCACTAGGCATTATCCCTCTGAGCCACTAACAATCCGACATATTAGGCAGTCACATTCACATGGTGAAAATGTGTGTTGGTAAACACACAAGAAAAACTCCAAGTATACATTTGACAATAAAATGAAGGGCTTTCCTGAAAGAGTACACCTGAAAACGTTTGGAAATTCTGGGACAATTAGACATTTGTAGAGAAGAACAGTAATGGATGAAATATAAATATGATAGACTTAATGATGAAGGAAAAATAGTAAACAAAGAAGTTCCCCTATATGTCTTCGAGTGTGTCGGCATTCTGATTCTTGGCAACTAATGAGTGTGAATGTTGATTGCCTGATGTCATTCAGGTGCTGTTCAATGGTGTGACTCTTCAATAACCAATAGCATGTGCATCTTGAGCCTAAAGCTCTAGCAGGATTCTAACTCTCAACCTAACAAACACCAGCACTAGGCATTATCCCTCTGAGCCACTAACAATCCGACATATTAGGCAGTCACATTCACATGGTGAAAATGTGTGTTGGTAAACACACAAGAAAAACTCCAAGTATACATTTGACAATAAAATGAAGGGCTTTCCTGAAAGAGTACACCTGAAAACTTTTGGATATTCTGGGGCAATTAGACATTTATAGAGAAGAACAGTAATGGATGAAATATAAATATGATAGACTTAATGATGAAGGAAAAATAGTAAACAAAGAAGTTCCCCTATATGTCAGAGTGTGTCGGCATTCTGATTCTTGGCAACTAATGAGTGTGAATGTTAATTGCCTGATGTCATTCAGGTGCTGTTCAATGGTGTCAATCTTCAATAACCAATAGCATGTGCATCTTGAGCTTCAAGCTCTAGCAGGATTCGAACTCTCAACCTAACAAACACCAGCAGTGTGTAATGAGTGTGAATGTTAATTGCCTGATGTCATTCAGGTGCTGTTCAATGGTGTGACTCAGAAGGCTCAATGGTATGGAGTGATGACACGAAGATGGCAGGTTTCGGTGCAACACAAGTTAACTTTATTTGAGTTTCAATTCATCTGTTCTTTTGTTCTTTACTTGTATGTGTGCTGCATCAAAGAGGAAACAAACAGAAAATGGAGTAATCAGTGAAATGGGGTAAATCAGTACAGATCCCAACTCACAAACAAACCAATTGACATTTGAACAATAAACTGAAATCATAAGGCTATATAAGGTACAACTAAACAATACTTGACATCCCAAGTCAACCAACATCACCTAATCATCTCTCACATGGGACTCCAACACACCAAACCAACAAACAAAGACCTTAACTTTACACATGATGGCAGAGCTACTCTACAAACTGATAAACATCACAAAAGTCATAGTGAGGGTGATTAAAGTGATGACTTACGTTAACTCAAAGACGCACACAGAGCAGGACACACTGGAGTGCTGGGTTGAGATGAACAAAAGAGCGAACTGAGGGCGAGCAAACAATTTATCCTGGTCTGAGCCCCTGCTCCGGAGCTACAGGGTTTCCCAGCGGGTAAACTTTGGAAAGATTTGCAAAGATTTGGAAAAGATTTTTGAAAGACTACAGTCTCAGACCCTCTCACATCTAAAGACAAGTAGTAGAGTTTTAAGTCACAGACTATGATTTTGCAATGACTAGGGATCTTGCAGGGTCACTATTTACAAGACTGCAACATGATTCCTTTAAATTATTACCCATTGTGCAATAGATAAACAGGAACTGAAAATTATAGCCTACTAAACTCAAAGTCGTATTTTCATGTTTCTGCAGCATTGTTTCATGCGTGACATCCTTAACCGATATAGAGTTGTTCTGTCAAGTGGAAGAGCCGACTAAATATGTATAAGAAATGACAAATATTATAAGAATAACAAATAATTATAGGCTACAGCTTATAATTATACAGTAATACTTGCCTTGCACTACAAGTCCATATTGACAAGTAGCTGTAATGTTATAGTGTGTTATCCTCCACAACCCAACAGCATTCTATTGTAGTATGCTAACATCCGCAACCCACTAATGCTTCAAGTGGGATGTGAACTCTCAACCTAAGAATCACCAGTACAAGGCATTATCCCACTGAGCCACTGTCAATCCTACATGTTGGCCAGTCACATTCACATGGTGAAAATGTGTATTGGTAAACACACAAGAAAAACTCCAAGCATGGAGGGGCGATTAGACATTTGTAGAGATGAACACTAATAGATTAAATATAAATATGATAGACTTAATGATGAAGGAAAAATAGTAAACAAAGAAGTTCCCCTGAATGTCATAGAGTGTCTCGGCATTCTGATTCTTGGCAACTGATGAGTGTGAATGTTGATTGCCTGATGTCATTCAGGTGCTGTTCAATGGTGTGAATCTTCAATAACCAATAGTATTCGAGCTAGAGCCTAAAGCACTACCGGGGATTCGAACCCTCAACCTAACAAACACCAGCACTAGGCATTATCCCACTGAGCCACTGACAATCCTACATATTGGGTAGTCACATTCACATGGTGAAAATGTGTGTTGGTAAACACACAAGAAAAACTCCAAGTATATATTTGACAATAAAATGAAGGGCTTTCCTGAAAAAATACACCTGAAAACTTTTGGATATTCTGGGGCAAATAGACATTTATAGAGAAGAACAGTAATGGATGAAATATAAATATGATAGACTTAATGATGAAGGAAAAATAGTAAACAAAGAAGTTCCCCTATATGTCATAGGGTGTGTCGGCATTCTGATTCTTGGCAACTAATGAGTGTGAATGTTAATTGTCTGATGTCATTCAGGTGCTGTTCAATAGTGTGAATCTTCAATAACCAATAGCATGTGCATCTTGAGCCTAAAGCTCTAGCAGGATTCGAACTCTAAACTTAACAAACACCAGCACTAGGCATTATCCCACTCTGCCACTGACAATCATACACATTCAGCAGTCACATTCAAATGGTGAAAATGTGTGTTGGTAAACACACAAGAAAAACTCCAAGTACACATTTGACAATAAAATGAAGGGCTTTCCTGAAAGAGTACACCTGAAAACTTTTGGATATTCTGGGGCAAATAGACATTTATAGAGAAGAACAGTAATGGATGAAATATAAATATGATAGACTTAATGATGAAGGAAAAATAGTAAACAAAGAAGTTCCCCTATATGTCATAGAGTGTGTCGGCATTCTGATTCTTGGCAACTAATGAGTGTGAATGTTAATTGTCTGATGTCATTCAGGTGCTGTTCAATAGTGTGAATCTTCAATAACCAATAGCATGTGCATCTTAAGCCTAAAGCTCTAGCAGGATTCGAACTCTCAACCTAACAAACACCAGCACTAGGCATTATCCCACTCTGCCACTGACAACCATACACATTCAGCAGTCACATTCAAATGGTGAAAATATGTGTTGGTAAACACACAAGAAAAACTCCAAGTATATATTTGACAATAAAATGAAGGGCTTTCCTGAAAAAATACACCTGAAAACTTTTGGATATTCTGGGGCAAATAGACATTTATAGAGAAGAACAGTAATGGATGAAATATAAATATGATAGACTTAATGATGAAGGAAAAATAGTAAACAAAGAAGTTCCCCTATATGTCATAGAGTGTGTCGGCATTCTGATTCTTGGCAACTAATGAGTGTGAATGTTAATTGTCTGATGTCATTCAGGTGCTGTTCAATAGTGTGAATCTTCAATAACGAATAGCATGTGCATCTTGAGCCTAAAGCTCTAGCAGGATTCGAACTCTCAACCTAACAAACACCAGCACTAGGCATTATCCCACTCTGCCACTGACAATCATACACATTCAGCAGTCACATTCAAATGGTGAAAATGTGTGTTGGTAAACACACAAGAAAAACTCCAAGTATACATTTGACAATAAAATGAAGGGCTTTCCTGAAAGAGTACACCTGAAAACTTTTGGATATTCTGGGGCAATTAGACATTTATAGAGAAGAACAGTAATGGATGAAATATAAATATGATAGACTTAATGATGAAGGAAAAATAGTAAACAAAGAAGTTCCCCTATATGTCATAGAGTGTGTCGGCATTCTGATTCTTGGCAACTAATGAGTGTGAATGTTAATTGTCTGATGTCATTCAGGTGCTGTTCAATAGTGTGAATCTTCAATAACGAATAGCATGTGCATCTTGAGCCTAAAGCTCTAGCAGGATTCGAACTCTCAACCTAACAAACACCAGCACTAGGCATTATCCCACTCTGCCACTGACAATCATACACATTCAGCAGTCACATTCAAATGGTGAAAATGTGTGTTGGTAAACACACAAGAAAAACTCCAAGTATACATTTGACAATAAAATGAAGGGCTTTCCTGAAAGAGTACACCTGAAAACTTTTGGATATTCTGGGGCAATTAGACATTTATAGAGAAGAACAGTAATGGATGAAATATAAATATGATAGACTTAATGATGAAGGAAAAATAGTAAACAAAGAAGTTCCCCTATATGTCATAGAGTGTGTCGGCATTCTGATTCTTGGCAACTAATGAGTGTGAATGTTAATTGTCTGATGTCATTCAGGTGCTGTTCAATAGTGTGAATCTTCAATAACCAATAGCATGTGCATCTTGAGCCTAAAGCTCTAGCAGGATTCGAACTCTCAACCTAACAAACACCAGCACTAGGCATTATCCCACTCAGCCACTGACAATCATACACATTGAGCAGTCACATTCAAATGGTCAAAATGTGTGTTGGCAAACACACAACATCAAGAAAATTCCTAGCATACATTTGACAATAGAATTAAGGGCTTTATAAAAAAGAGTACATATCTGAAAATGTGCACTGTTAATGGTATCCACCTAATGATGGTTGTATGGTTGTTATCCAAGAAAAATAAATTACTCATATAGGAATATAGGTGATATAGGAGAAATGGGCTGAGTGGTCGAACTTTATTGGCCTATATCTCTGAAATGGAACAACGTATCCAAATTCTTTTGATAACTTTTGTGAGGCTTTGTCTAAACATTGTCTGTGAGAATTTTGGTGAAGATTTGATAATTTTTGAAGCCTGTGAAACTTTTTATGATGTTTGGCTTTTCTCTGAAATTGTGGCAAAAGTAAACATTTTTAGAGCATAAGACCAGGGTGAAAAAGATGCATCTGAATGTAGAGATTAATATGATGAAAGAATTTTGAGTCTAGGTGAATCTGGTAAGGAGAAATAAGCGTTTTTGACAAGAGCGCCACCTTTGGGTGCAGTACCCCAAATTTGGGTTATGGGTAGTGGGGGGTACTGGTAACAATACTTGAAAATGTCAAGTTTCTAGGACTTACGGTTTATAGGAATATAGGTGATCTAGGAAAAAAGGCCTAAGTGGTCTAACTTTATTGGCCTATATCTCTGAAATGGAACAAAATATCAAAATTCTGAGCGATAACTTTTGTGAGGCTTGGTCTAAACATTGTCTGTGAGAATTTTGGTGAAGATTCGATTATTTTTGAAGAGTGTGAAACTTTTTATAATGTTTGGCTTTTCCATGAAATTGTGGAAAAAGTAAACATTTGTTGACCATAAGACCAGGGCCAAAAAGATGCATCTGAGTTTAGAGATTAATATTCTGAAAGAATTTTGAGTCTAGGTGAATCTGGTAAGGAGAAATAAGCATAATTAACTTTTTTTTTCAATAGCGCCACCTTTGGGTGCAGTACCCCAAATTTTGGGTTATGGGTAGAGGGGGGTACTGGTAACCATACCTGAAAATTTCAAGAGTTTTGGAGTTACGGTTTAGGCTGCAGTATGACTTTTACAGAATTTTGGCCAAAAAATGAACGGTACAGAAACAATAGGGTTCCTGCAGCTACGCTGCTCGGACCCCTAATAATAAGAAAAGGTAGAATCACTAAGGGTTGCCGCGCAGCTTCGCTGCTTGGCCCCCAAATATAACCGCAAGCGGTGATTTACGGGGTCCGAGCAAAACGAACATGAGGTAGCATAGCTTTTTAGTTTTACATATGCTTTGATTGTTTGGGCACAATTGTTCAAAAGAAATGTGATCGGATTTCGGTTATCGGATTTCAGTTACCGGATTTCGGCTATCGGATTGGATCAAATCTTGAAAATGGGTTGTTCAAAAGGAAACAAGGATCCTGAAATTGGATTAGATAACATAATCTATTCTTGGTTTTGATCTGGATAAAACCTTTGTGTTGTTCAAAACTTTTGAGTTAGATTGGAATAAATTTGATCCATAAAATTAGGATTACCCTGTGCTGTAACGTTATAGTGTGCTAACCTCCACAACCCAACAGTATTCTAACAATACTTGATTCTACAGGACTATTTATTTGTTGTGGATAAGATAAAGGGTTTGATAATGGAAGGCAGTGTTTCCCACAGAATTCAATTGCATTTGTGGTGGTGGGTTCTGTGTTGGAGTCAATAAGATAAACAGCCTATAATTATACAGTTATACTTGCCTTGCACTACAAGTCCATATTGACAAGTAGCTGTAATGCTGTAATGTTATAGTGTGCTAACCTCCACAACATTCTATTCTAGTATGCGAACCTCCACAACCCAACAGTATTTGAACACTAATGCTTCAGGTGGGATTTGAACTCTCAACCTAAGGATGACCAGTACAAGGCATTATCCCACTAAGCCACTGTCAATCCTACATCTTTGCCAGTCACATGGTGAAAATGTGTATTGGTAAACACACAAGAAAAACTCTAAGTATACATTTGACAATAAAATGAAGGGCTTTCCTGAAAGAGAACACCTGAAAACGTTTGGAAATTCTGGGGCAATTAGACATTTGTAGAGAAGAAGAGTAATGGATGAAATAGACTTAATGATGAAGTTAAAATAGTAAACAAAGAAGTTCCCCTATATGCCATAGAGTGTGTCGGCATTGTGACTCTTGGCAACTAATGAGTGTGAATGTTGATTGCCTGATGTCATTCAGGTGCTGTTCAATGGTGTGAATCTTCAATAACCAATCTTGAGCCCAAAGCTCTAGCAGGATTCAAACTCTCAACCTAACAAACACCAGCACAAGGCATTATCCCACTGAGCCACTGACAATCATACACATTGAACAGTCACATTCACATGGTGAAAATGTGTGTTGGTAAACACACAAGAAAAACTCCAAGTATACATTTGACAATAAAATGAAGGGCTTTCCTGAAAGAGTACACCTGAAAACTTTTGGATATTCTGGGGCAATTAGACATTTAGAGAAGAACAGTAATGGATGAAATATAAATATGATAGACTTAATGATGAAGGAAAAATAGTAAACAAAGAAGTTCCCCTATATGTCAGAGTGTGTCGGCATTCTGATTCTTGGCAACTAATGAGTGTGAATGTTAATTGTCTGATGTCATTCAGGTGCTGTTCAATGGTGTCAATCTTCAATAACCAATAGCATGTGCATCTTGAGCCTCAAGCTCTAGCAGGATTCGAACTCTCAACCTAACAAACACCAGCACTAGGCATTATCCCACTGAGCCACTGACAATCCTACATATTAGCAGTCACATTCACATGGTGAAAATGTGTGTTGGCAAACACACATCAAGAAAATTCCTAGCATACATTTGACAATAGAATTAAGGGCTTTATAAAAAAAGAGTACAGATCTGAAAATGTGCACTGTTAATGGTATCCACCTAATGATGGTTGTATGGTTGTTAAAGAAAAAAAAATACTCATATAGGAATATAGGTGATCTAGGAAAAAAGGCCTAAGTGGTCTAACTTTATTGGCCTATATCTCTGAAATGGAACAAAATATCAAAATTCTGAGCTACGCTGCTCGGACCCCTAATAAAACTTAAGAACAATAGGTGTGCTTGCAAGCACACTTAATTATACAGTTATACTTGCCTTGCACGACAAGTCCTGACTAGTAGCTGTAACGTTATAGTGTGCCAACCTCCACAACCCAACAGTATTCTTAACAGTATTCTATTCTAGTATGCTAACCTCCACAACCCAACTGAAGGAACTGTAGGGGGCGATGTGGGTCGAGGTAGAGTGAGTGTGTGGCGAGCAGGCAGAGCCTCGGTCAGAAGGGTCAATGGTATGGAGTGATGACACGGAGATTGCAGGTTTCGGTGCAACACAAGTTAACTTTATTTGAGTTTCAATTCATCTGTTCTTTTGTTCTTTACTTGTATGTGTGCTGCATCAAAGAGGAAACAAACAGAAAATGGAGTAATCAGTGAAATGGGGTAAATCAGTACAGATGCCAACTCACAAACAAACCAATTGACATTTGAACAATAAACTGAAATCATATGGCTATATAAGGTACAACTAAACAATACTTGACATCCCAAGTCAACCAACATCACCTAATCATCTCTCACTTGGGACTCCAACACACCAAACCAACAAACAAACACCTTAACTTTACACATGATGGCAGAGCTACTCTACAAACTGATAAACATCACAAAAGTCATAGTGAGGGTGATTAAAGTGATGACTTACGTTAACTCAAAGACGCACACAGAGCAGGACACACTGGAGTGCTGGGTTGAGATGAACAAAAGAGCGAACTGAGGGCGAGCAAACAATTTATCCTGGTCTGAGCCCCTGCTCCGGAGCTACAGGGTTTCCCAGCAGGTAAACTTTGGAAAGATTTGCAAAGATTTGGAAAAGATTTTTTAAAGACTACAGTCTCAGACCCTCTCACATCTAAAGACAAGTAGTAGAGTTTTAAGTCACAGACTATGATTTTGCAATGACTAGGGATCTTGCAGGGTCACTATTTACAAGACTGCAATACAATTCCATTAAATTATTACCCATTGTGCAATAGATAAACAGGAACTGAAAATTATAGCCTACTAAACTCAAAGTCATATTTTCGTGTTTCTGCAGCATTGTTTCATGCGTGACATCCTTAACCGATATAGAGTTGTTCTGTCAAGTGGAAGAGCCGACTAAATATGTATAAGAAATGACAAATATTATAAGAATAACAAATAATTATAGGCTACAGCTTATAATTATACAGTAATACTTGCACTACAAGTCCATATTGACAAGTAGCTGTAATGTTATAGTGTGTTAACCTCCACAACCCAAAAGCATTCTATTGTAGTATGCTAACATCCACAACCCACTAATGCTTCAAGTGGGATTTGAACTCTCAACCTAAGGATCACCAGTACAAGGCATTATCCCACTGAGCCACTGTAAATCCTACATTTTGGCCAGTCACATTCACATGGTGAAAATGTGTATTGGTAAACACACAAGAAAAACTATAGAAAAAGTATACATTTGACAATAAAATGAAGGGCTTTCCTGAAAGAGAACACCTGAAAACGTTTGGAAATTCTGGGGCAATTAGACATTTGTAGAGATGAACACTAATAGATTAAATATAAATATGATAGACTTAATGATGAAGGAAAAATAGTAAACAAAGAAGTTCCCCTGAATGTCATAGAGTGTCTCGGCATTCTGATTCTTGGCAACTGATGAGTGTGAATGTTGATTGCCTGATGTCATTCAGGTGCTGTTCAATGGTGTGAATCTTCAATAACCAATAGTATTCGAGCTAGAGCCTAAAGCCCTACCGGGGATTCGAACCCTCAACCTAACAAACACCAGCACTAGGCATTATCCCACTGAGCCACTGACAATCCTACATATTGGGTAGTCACATTCACATGGTGAAAATGTGTGTTGGTAAACACACAAGAAAAACTCCAAGTATATATATGACAATAAAATGAAGGGCTTTCCTGAAAAAATACACCTGAAAACTTTTGGATATTCTGGGGCAATTAGACATTTATAGAGAAGAACAGTAATGGATGAAATATAAATATGATAGACTTAATGATGAAGGAAAAATAGTAAACAAAGAAGTTCCCCTATATGTCATAGAGTGTGTCGGCATTCTGATTCTTGGCAACTAATGAGTGTGAATGTTAATTGTCTGATGTCATTCAGGTACTGTTCAATAGTGTGAATCTTCAATAACCAATAGCATGTGCATCTTGAGCCTAAAGCTCTAGCAGGATTCGAATTCTCAACCTAACAAACACCAGCACTAGGCATTATCCCACTCTGCCACTGACAATCATACACATTCAGCAGTCACATTCAAATGGTGAAAATGTGTGTTGGTAAACACACAAGAAAAACTCCAAGTATACATTTGACAATAAAATGAAGGGCTTTCCTGAAAGAGTACACCTGAAAACTTTTGGATATTCTGGGGCAATTAGACATTTATAGAGAAGAACAGTAATGGATGAAATATAAATATGATAGACTTAATGATGAAGGAAAAATAGTAAACAAAGAAGTTCCCCTATATGTCATAGAGTGTGTCGGCATTCTGATTCTTGGCAACTAATGAGTGTGAATGTTAATTGTCTGATGTCATTCAGGTGCTGTTCAATAGTGTGAATCTTCAATAACCAATAGCATGTGCATCTTGAGCCTAAAGCTCTAGCAGGATTCGAACTCTCAACCTAACAAACACCAGCACTAGGCATTATCCCACTCAGCCACTGACAATCATACACATTGAGCAGTCACATTCAAATGGTGAAAATGTGTGTTGGCAAACACACAACATCAAGAAAATTCCTAGCATACATTTGACAATAGAATTAAGGGCTTTATAAAAAAGAGTACATATCTGAAAATGTGCACTGTTAATGGTATCCACCTAATGATGGTTGTATGGTTGTTATCCAAGAAAAAAAAATTACTCATATAGGAATATAGGTGATATAGGAGAAATGGGCTGAGTGGTCGAACTTTATTGGCCTATATCTCTGAAATGGAACAACGTATCCAAATTCTTTTGATGACTTTTGTGAGGCTTTGTCTAAACATTGTCTGTGAGAATTTTGGTGAAGATTTGATAATTTTTGAAGCCTGTGAAACTTTTTATGATGTTTGGCTTTTCTCTGAAATTGTGGGAAAAGTAAACATTTTTAGAGCATAAGACCAGGGTGAAAAAGATGCATCTGAATGTAGAGATTAATATGATGAAAGAATTTTGAGTCTAGGTGAATCTGGTAAGGAGAAATAAGCGTTTTTGACAAGAGCGCCACCTTTGGGTGCAGTACCCCAAATTTGGGTTATGGGTAGTGGGGGGTACTGGTAACAATACTTGAAAATGTCAAGTTTCTAGGACTTACGGTTTATAGGAATATAGGTGATCTAGGAAAAAAGGCCTAAGTGGTCTAACTTTATTGGCCTATATCTCTGAAATGGAACAAAATATCAAAATTCTGAGCGATAACTTTTGTGAGGCTTGGTCTAAACATTGTCTGTGAGAATTTTGGTGAAGATTCGATTATTTTTGAAGAGTGTGAAACTTTTTATAATGTTTGGCTTTTCCATGAAATTGTGGAAAAAGTAAACATTTGTAGACCATAAGACCAGGGCCAAAAAGATGCATCTGAGTTTAGAGATTAATATTCTGAAAGAATTTTGAGTCTAGGTGAATCTGGTAAGGAGAAATAAGCATAATTAACTTTTTTTTTCAATAGCGCCACCTTTGGGTGCAGTACCCCAAATTTTGGGTTATGGGTAGAGGGGGGTACTGGTAACCATACCTGAAAATTTCAAGAGTTTTGGAGTTACGGTTTAGGCTGCAGTATGATTTTTACAGAATTTTGGCCAAAAAATGAACGGTACAGAAACAATAGGGTTCCTGCAGCTACGCTGCTCGGACCCCTAAATATAACCGCAAGCGGTGATTTACGGGGTCCGAGCAAAACGAACATGAGGTAGCATAGCTTTTTAGTTTTACATATGCTTTGATTGTTTGGGCACAATTGTTCAAAAGAAATGTGATCGGATTTCGGTTATCGGATTTCAGTTACCGGATTTCGGCTATCGGATTGGATCAAATCTTGAAAATGGGTTGTTCAAAAGGAAACAAGGATCCTTAAATTGGATTAGATCACATAATCTATTCTTGGTTTTGATCTGGATAAAACCTTTGTGTTGTTCAAAACTTTTGAGTTAGATTGGAATAAATTTGATCCATAAAATTAGGATTACCCTGTGCTGTAACGTTATAGGGTGCTAACCTCCACAACCCAACAGTATTCTAACAATACTTGATTCTACAGGACTATTTATTTGTTGTGGATAAGATGAAGGGTTTGATAATGGAAGGCAGTGTTTCCCACAGAATTGAATTGCATTTGTGGTGGTGGGTTCTGTGTTGGAGTCAATAAGAAAAACAGCCTATAATTATACAGTTATACTTGCCTTGCACTACAAGTCCATATTGACAAGTAGCTGTAATGCTGTAATGTTATAGTGTGCTAACCTCCACAACATTCTATTCTAGTATGCTAGTACACTCTAGTATTTGAACACTAATGCTTCAGGTGGGATTTAAACTCTCAACCTAAGGATGACCAGTACAAGGCATTATCCCACTAAGCCACTGTCAATCCTACATCGTTGCCAGTCACATTCACATGGTGAAAATGTGTATTGGTAAACACACAAGAAAAACTCCAAGTATACATTTGACAATAAAATGAAGGGCTTTCCTGAAAGAGAACACCTGAAAACGTTTGGAAATTCTGGGGCAATTAGACATTTGTAGAGAAGAAGAGTAATGGATGAAATATAAATACGATAGACTTAATGATGAAGGAAAAATAGTAAACAAAGAAGTTCCCCTATATGTCATAGAGTGTCGGCATTCTGATTCTTGGCAACTAATGAGTGTGAATGTTAATTGCCTGATGTCATTCAGGTGCTGTTCAATGGTGTCAATCTTCAATAACCAACAGCATGTGCATCTTGAGCCTCAAGCTCTAGCAGGATTCGAACTCTCAACCTAACAAACACCAGCACTAGGCATTATCCCACTGAGCCACTGACAATCCTACATATTAGGCAGTCACATTCACATGGTGAAAATGTGTGTTGGCAAACACACAACATCAAGAAAATTCCTAGCATACATTTGACAATAGAATTAAGGGCTTTATAAAAAAAAGAGTACAGATCTGAAAATGTGCACTGTTAATGGTATCCACCTAATGATGGTTGTATGGTTGTTATTCAAGAAAAAAAAAAATACTCATATAGGAATATAGGTGATCTAGGAAAAAAGGCCTAAGTGGTCTAACTTTATTGGCCTATATCTCTGAAATGGAACAAAATATCAAAATTCTGAGCTACGCTGCTCGGACCCCTAATAAAACTTAACAATAAGTGTGCTTGCAAGCACACTTAATTATACAGTTATACTTGCCTTGCACGACAAGTCCTGACTAGTAGCTGTAACGTTATAGTGTGCCAACCTCCACAACCCAACAGTATTCTTAACAGTATTCTATTCTAGTATGTTAACCTCCACAACCCAACTGAAGGAACTGTAGGGGGCGATGTGGGTCGAGGTAGAGTGAGTGTGTGGCGAGCAGGCAGAGCCTCGGTCAGAAGGCTCAATGGTATGGAGTGATGACACGGAGATGGCAGGTTTCGGTGCAACACAAGTTAACTTTATTTGAGTTTCAATTCATCTGTTCTTTTGTTCTTTACTTGTATGTGTGCTGCATCAAAGAGGAAACAAACAGAAAATGGAGTAATCAGTGAAATGGGGTAAATCAGTACAGATCCCAACTCACAAACAAACCAATTGACATTTGAACAATAAACTGAAATCATATACCGCCGTCATGCTATCCGGCAAAAGATTCTTTGGACGCCGCTATTTATGTATTTCCGGCTCCCATTGACTTACATTGAACACATGTAAACAAAACGTCAATTATGTGCTCAAACTAACGCCGCTGACTTATGAAAACAACCATTCCACTTTGATACGAAACTACATAATTGTACAACATTTATACAACAAAAATCACAGAATTTGGATCAAGTAATGTGGAGAAATCTTATGCAAAGTGTCAACCCCTAACAATGTGCCCATTGCCCAAATTTATGGTCGACTAATGTCGAATGTCAGAATAATGACATTGAAAAAGGTACCTTAATGATACACTTCAATTCATAAAGGTACGAAGTATAAAAAGAAAAACACAATTTATCAGATGGATTACTCATATAATTTGTAACAAAGTTACAACATTTGTAACATTTATTCGAGGGCACATCTATTCCCAGAACTATAATGGGTGTTAAATATTCCACAACCACTAGATGGGAGCATGACACAGCACATAAAGTACACCTACGTTTCGCTGCGACCTGAAGGATGGCGTGGTTGAATATCCACTTCTCCTGCACTTCGGGTCTAATAGCGGGTGAATTGTATAACCACCAGATGACGCCATTTCACTGCACCTCGGGCCTAATAGCTGCTGTAACTTCGTTTAAGTAATATAAGCCTCGAGGAGCCGACGGTTACACTTGTTTTAGGGGCGTTGTTAGCCACGCTGCAGCAAGCCGGTTAGGCTACAGAAGAAGCCCATAGGCTACAGTCGCGTGTGTTTGTGGTGATTTATTCCATGTATTAACAAAATAATAATGTAACATTAAAGAAATAGCCTACATAGATAAAAAAAAAACTAAATAATTACCTCAAAAAGTAAAGAAGCTTTATCATTGATATATAAGCTTACTGAAAATCAAATATAGGCCTAGCCTACAATTGTGTTCCACAGACAATATGTCCTACAGATAATAACAACAGTAAGAACATAGGTTAACCTAAGTCATGACGACACGGGGGCTTAAGTCTCATGTTGGCCTATGACTACGTAGCCTAGGCTACCAAGCACGTCTGGGTCTGCGACAGTGAAATAGCTCCAATATTAATTGTGTCGCCAATGAGTATGCTAACATGAATCTCATCAGTCACCTATAGATAAGGGTTAGGCTATAACATATGTAGGCTATAATGTAAAAATAGGGTCATATCATATAATGTTGACTTATTAAGATGGGGGAGAGAGCTGAACATATTACACTGAACTAACTGATCCGGATGTCATTGGTCGCAAGGACTGTTAATGGGTGTATCCACAATTGGGACCTTGTTACAAGTTGGTCTTTCAGCTGCTAATGCAATCAGTGGCAGTCAGAAAACATGTTAGACAACTGAGGAATGAGATGCCACACATAAAATGTACAGTCAAACAGAATGCACAAACATCAATGGGAATCCACCAAACACTGCAGGGAACCATGTTATTGTCAATCAGCACTCTGCCACGCTAAATCAGACTGCTTATGTTTGTGCAGAGCAGAACAGATATTTGTAGATATGATGCAGGACCTGTTAAGAGAGATTGGCAGCTCAGTCTCCCTCATAGTAGTCCCTACAGTGAACGATGTACTGTAATAGCATAGTGCTGCTGCTTCTGATGTGCAAGACAAGACAGGGTATATTCATAATGTGACAGGCAGCATGTATTTATCATTATGTTACAACCTCTGCACAACTACTATTGATGTTAGAAGAACAAAACAATACATCTTCAAATGTTCATTGCTTATTACATGTGTTATCAAAACAAAATCCTTGTCTGCTTTCTGTGTTTTTGCATGCACCTGTCAACAGGGGTGTAAAGACATATTTGTTCACCATGCACTTAGGCTGTTCTAAGTCATTGTTTGTATGTTATAGTATTTGTTGATTTCCATTTATTGCCCATTGATATTGCATTCACATTATTGTTTAGTATTGCTATTCTCCTTATTAATGTAGTGTCACCAACATTTAAAATAATATCAACTGACATTGTTATTCATAGCCATATTTATTCTGCTCTTATAAGGTAATACAGTGCACATATTTATATTTCATTTATACTACTCTAAACCACCTTCTGAAA